>NC_089595.1:106533358-106833358 GCF_019320115.1 Miscanthus floridulus
TAATTCTATATGATACAGCTTTATGCATCCAATTTTCCATTACCTGTAATATTAATCAATGTTCTTACTTCAAGGCTCAACATGATACGAGAGGCTTGGCCTACTGGCTGTCCAACTTATCCACATTGTCAGTTCTCCTGCAACGCTCATTTAAAGCCACCAGGGCAACTGTCTCAACTCCACATAGACGAAGATTTTCCTGTGAAAGGATTTTTCAAGCCAATCAAACTTCAAGCAGTGGACTTGCTTGTCTCAGTGCTCAATCAGTGGATGGAGCTAGCGTGTTTCACCAAATTGAAGCAAGATATCCGGCTTTGCTCTTCAAGCAACTAGTGGATCAGATTGAAAAGGTGTATGGAGTGATAAGCGACAAAATGAAGGGAGCTAAACCATTACTTGAGTTGTGCATACAGGTACCTCATTTCTTGAGCAAAGGAACCATCCACTGACAACTTTTCCTATTGAAAATCTGGGGAATTTCTAAATCTTTAGGATCCAAGAACTTCCTACTCAAATCAAGCAAAGGCCTTGATGTCTCCTGCTAGTGGCTTGGGCCAACAGGACCAACTCATGCATTGGAGATCATCGTGAAAATCTTCAACAGCTATTTGCATGTTCTCAGAGCCAATCATGTAGGTGCTAAATGAGCACAATCATCAATGCAGTATCCATTTGCAGTATTTCAAAAACAATGTTAATGTGGTTACTTTGTAGGTTCCCTCAATTTTGGTCCACAAATTGCTTACCCAAATATTTTCTATGGTCAATGTGCAATTGTTTAACAGGTAAGTTTTGGGTCATCCTATCATATTTTCTTCTTGGAAGTATGAACAGTTCACTTCTGTTCCTGGGGCATTCTCTTATTTGAAAACAGGCTCCTCTTGAGGCGTGAGTGCTGTTCCTTTAGCAATGGGCAATACATCAAAGATGGGCTAACTCAACTAAGATATTGGTGCAATGACGTCAGTCAAGAGGTGGTTCACTTATCTATTCTGTTGTAGTAGGATACATCGTGAAGGGTAAATTACGTAAGAACACTGGTTCACTGTTCTTAGTGTTTAACAAAACCCAAACTTTAAAACGTTACACCCAAGCTATCAAGAAGGAGCTTTGTTGTCCCTGCCCACTCCACTTTGCAATAGGAAATGTGGAGCTATGGGTGGGCTCTGTTAGTCAGCCTAGGTTTGGATTTCACCACGGTGGGGTTACAAATTTCATAAAACTTTAGGGCTATATATCTGGCATTTTATGTCACAATTCGAGATATATCAGGTTTTTGAAACTAGGACCAAGAACGTGTTTTTTTGTAACTCTCATTTTTACATGCCTTTTCTTAAAATAGAAATTTTATAAATCCTTTTAAATTTATGATTTGTTTTGACCCAGTTTGCAGACTCGGCATGGGTAGCACTGAGGCATATAAACAAGCTGTTGACTTTGTGGTTTGAATCATTTTCCCCTTGAGAAGCAAACCTTTGTGGCTCTTGTACACAAACTGAACTATATGAAACTTTGATACTTTTTTTTTCTCAAATATACCCCCTCCCCCTTCCATTCATCAGGTAATTTCTCTGAAGCCAATAAGGACATGGGAAGAAATATGCAATGATATTTGCCCGTAAGTGTTCGCTTTGTCCATGATTCTTGTGTCATTTTCTTAACACTATTTCGTACTCATTTAGCTATTTGTTTAGGCTCTCAGTTTGCCGCAGCTAGAGCGGATAGTCGGTATGTATTGGGATGATTTAAATGGAACAAATGTAACTTCAGCCGAGGTAAGACGATACATTTATTCTTGCACTGTTTGGTTCGAAATGCTATAATGTCCTCTACTATCCATAGTTCATATCAAGCATGAGAGCTATGCTGCGTGAAGAATCAAATAGCGTCTCCAGCTTTTCGGTCCTGCTGGATGATGATTCCAGGTCTATTCCCTGACAATTTATAGGCTCTATTTTTCATGCCCCCAAATGATATTTGTTCGTTACACTCGTTTCATACTTTCATTTCTCTTGCAGCATACCTTTTTCGCTTGAAGATATCTCGAAGTCGATTCCAAACATTGAGGAGACGTCAGTTAATGACCTGCTACCTTTTATCCGCGAGAACCAATTTTTTGCGTTTATATTGTAATAGAGAATGTGTAGCGGTTTCTTTACAAAACCTCCCGTTTTGTATAAGATTGCAAAGTTCTGGGTGCGGTATGAGATTTATACACGCGGGGCCCTGCAATACACGACTTCCATCGGATACAGACATATGGGTAGGCCTTGAATCATTAAGGTAACAATATGTTAATTTTAGTGACCGTCTCAGCCGCTTGGCTCTTTACAAGTTCGACTATCATACAGCATTGGGGATTATACCAAGTGCCAGGGCTCAAGGTAGAAGCCGATTGGAGAATATTGTAACCACCAGAAACCAGAGCGGGGTTAAGCATCATAACCCTCTATGGAAAATGCATCTAGCATATACATGTACAATTCTTGAGGCCCAACGAAAAAAAAAACTGTGGGTCAAGTCTCATGCGGACGACCAACTAGCAGTAGAAGTCTTTGGACATATCATGGTCAGCTCTACTCTGATGGATCCAGCTCAATGTTATGGGTTGCTCTTGAGCTTCTTTCGAGGTTTCAAGTCAACCACAATTACAGTGATATTGTCCTCAGTACCCTTCTTCAGTGCAAGCCTCATAAGATAATCAGCAGCGGCTTGTGCAGCAGGATCAGTGGATTCATCACTTCCATCACACAATGATGATGTGACACTATTGTTCTTGTGCCACATTTGGATTTGCCGACGCGCAACTTTGCATGCCTCTTCATTCGTCACTACATCCCACAATCCATCACTTGCAAGAATGAGGCAGTCGTCATCTTTCGCCCTAGGAAAGACCGTAACTTCTGGTTTTGGAACGACGAATGGTTTCAAATACCGGTCCCCTGCAACAAGTGTTTCCAAGTTTAAGTTAGAAAAAGGTGACGAAAATTGGACAAATGCTATCCAACCCACAGAGAAGTCAGCTGAACTGTTGGTTCAACTAAATTTTCTTTTAAAATTGGAGGAACAATATTGTCTGAGAGTTTAGCACAATGGTGCATCTGATTTTAAGATGGCAATGAATGTTAACATTTCCAAACAAGATCCATTGATGGTTAGCCATGGTCCAAGCTGCAAGTGCCACTTGCAGGAATCATGACATGAGGTACCTTTGTCGTGTCGATTAAAGATGGCTTTTCTACTACGGAGAACTTCATTTCCTAATCACATCTGCATTCTGTGTTCTATACCATAGAAATATACTTAAAGCTTATTTTACAACTTCATTGATTGGATTAGAGCCAATATCCAGATGTCAAATCCCAGAACATGATTTCAGCAGAGCTTTAAGTCTGTCATGCTTGCTATCTCGAATAGAAACAAGCAGTTTAAACCAAATCGCTGATAGAGTAAGGACTTTTTTTAATATATAGAACAGCTACAACATGGTAATTGTAAACGAGGGCAGATAAAAACAGCTCATCTTCCTAAATGGAAGCATGGCATTTAGCAAAATCACCATGCTACAGAGTATAGTACAGAGTCTTTCAACAAAATGACTTCTAGGGAAAAATTGCCTAGGTCAATATGAAACCTTATTCCATTAGATTGAAGATGATTCTCTACATCATATAGAGCGATAATAATACCACAAAAACTAATTCCTACAGCAACTGGTTGCTTAGATTTGATCTTAGAACTTCCACAAAGTCCTATTACACCTAACTAAGATACTTAACAACAAGCAGCAACAGCATAAGCATTTTTCATGTTGCTACAACTGTAATTTCCATCCCACTTAAAAAAAGTCATTCTACCAAGATCTAGCTGAGGAACCAATATACATACCAATCGATCTTGACATAGCAAGTATACCGGAGACCCGGTAGCCGTTCCATTGGATGACCTTGCCTCCCAGGGCCTCAATCCTCGCCCGCTCATCCTTCCTGTCAGGCTGAAGCAACCAAGGGTCAATCACATGAACACCATAAGCATCATGGCTAAGAAAATGAAAAAGCTCACCTTGTGATCAATCGACAGCTCTACGGGCTCTTTTCCACGGCAGAGGACGACCCGCGAATCCCCGCAGTTGGCGACCACCACATGGGACGAGCACACTACAGCGACAACCGCAGTCGAGCCCACGTTCTCGGCAGCCACCGGCCGTGACTCCTGGACGCCACCGACGAGCCTGCTCGCCTGCCCTGACACCTCGTCATCCAGCCTCTGGAAACACCTGGTGAACAGCTCGTCCCAGTGCTCCTTCATGTCCACCTCGCTCGTCTCCCCCAAATCCTTGCCGAGTAGCCTCAGCTCCTGCCGCAACAGCACCTGCAGCCTCTCCCGGCAGTAGTTGGCCACCTGTACATCGACAAGAAGCAACGGATCAGGTGTCATCGATTGGAGCGGCTTTTGAAGGCTCCCAAGCCCGCGGGCTTACCTCGGCGCCGCCGTGGCCGTCAAAGACGCCGAACAGGTGCGCCGGCAGGCGGAGCGCGTCAGCGTCGAGGCCCAGGCCGTCGAGGTCGCGGCGGCTGGCGAGCAGGCGCACCGGCACGTCGGCGAAGCGCGGGGCCGCGGCGCAGGCGTCCTCCATCTCGGCGCTGCGGCCGCGCGTGGACGCGCAGCCCCAGACCGGCGCGCAGTCCATGAGGTAGACGCTCCTCTTGCCGCCGGCGCCGGCGCCGGCGGCAGCGAGATCCAGCTTCTCGGTCCCCGGCGCGCATTCCGCGGCGGCGGAGGCCGCCTCGTCATCCACGCAGATCGCCGCCGCCGCCGCCATCACGAAATCGCAGCAAAAACCCCGCCGGTCCCCAACCCGCTCGTCCCTTGCCCAACCGCGGCGCCGGAGAACCACCGCCACCGCGAGAGGCGGCCACCAGGCACGCACCTGAGACGCGAGGAAGCGGCGGGCGGACGGGCCGGCCTTGCAGTAGGAGGAGCGGCGTGGTATGGCTACAGACTACAGTCTCGGTGGGGTGGGTGATGGGGAAGCCGAGGAGGAGGGTGGAGTGGGTGGGGTGGTGTGGTGCGCGCGCGCGTGGGGGGAGAGAGAGAGGGGTAGGGGAGGGGGGGGAAAGAAGGGGGGTGGGGGGGGGAGGGAGGGGGAAGAAGCGAGGTGGGAGGAGGGATTGGCCCGGGGCCCGCGAGCGGCAGGTCTCCCCGACTCGTCACGCCGCTAGGGAGGGTCCGCGTGGCGGGTCGCTTGATATTTGTCGCGTACTAGTACTCGCGTGCGCGCCCCCTCTCCCTCTCTCCTCTCTCTCTCTCTCTCTCCTAGTCGGCCATACTCCGTACCTCCCCTGGTTTCTGCTACCTTCACCTTCACGCCACCCGGGGCACACCTGTTGCACTCCCACTCGCTCGCACGTGGGTCGCTGTGCCTGTGCGTGACCACTTCGTGCCGGTTTGTCAGTGCTGTAGGAGTGGCACTGCTCTGCTCTGCTCTGGTCCTGCCTGCGTGATGCGACTAGGCGCATGTTCGATCTTCACGAGAAGCCTGACACTTGTAGGGGTACGGATTTTTCATAGATGGTATGAGCCATGTTTTCGGTGCTCACTACGCTTTGAAAAGATATATTTGTATCTGCAACATACCAGTGAAATTTTCTGGAGTTCCTAGAGTATCTAATAAGGTCCAGTTTAGTTCCCTCTCAAAATACCAAATTTTTTAAGATTTTTCCGTCACATCGAATCTTTGGACGCATGCATAAAGTATTAAATATAAATAAAAAAATAAACTAATTACACAGTTTAGATGAAATCCACTAGACGAATCTTTTAAGCCTAATTAGACTATGATTGGACACTAATTACTAAATAACAACGAAAACTGCTACAATGTCATTTTGCCAAAAATTTCGGCATCTAAACCGTCCCTAAGCTCTTATTGGTACTTTGGATTTTATACATTTCTTTTTCACAGACCACTCTTTGAACTCGTAGCATCCTCGAGTGAAATGCCAAATAATGGAGTATATATCAATTATTATCAGTCTAATAATAATTCACTCATAATAAATATCTGATATGTGAGCTAAGCTGCATATGGATCATTATATATTATCCTTTTCATTCTGCTCTCTTATGTTTTTTGCTTGACAAGTTTAATAGCGAAGCACGAGTTGGGCTATTCAATCACGGTGTTTATTTTGATTGTCGTATTTATATACAAGTCATATCTTTTTTTTTGTGATGCTGCAACATCAAGAATTTCCTGGACTGAGCATATTACTTAGGAGTATCTAGACTTTAAACGTACAGTATTTGCAACTACTATCATATAGGAGTAGTTAAGTTTTGGCTAATATAGACAGAAGAATTTCATGGACTTTCATATAGGATTTTATCCTCGTCGGGCAGTTTGAGTGATTGTAGGACAAAAAATATTCCTCCCATTTAATTTAATATAAAGATTTGTGGGACAAACCGTATAGGCCCGTTCGTTGGTCTGAAACTTGGCTGAAACTGACTGAAAAACACTGTTCTGGCTAAAATATTATGAGAGAAAACACTATTCCAACTAAAAAAAGAAGTTAAACAAACCAAATTTCAGACCAACCGAATGAGGCCAGATTATTATAGCCAGCACAGTTCGAGCTAATAGAGATGTTGGCTTTAGGAAAAGTGATAGGATAGATAGATAAGGCACCTGTGAAACTACCATCGTTCCATCACAAGCTAAAATTCACAGCGTGTATCGTCGGTTGCCGGAATTTGCCAGAAGGTCTAGGGCAGAATCCAAATGCATCCTAAGTTCTTTCCTGCCCATAAATTTTGCAAAATTATGTCTTTTACCAAGATATCTCCCAAGGACGTTGATCCCAAGACACCTCGCCATAGGGTGACGCGTAGCATTTGCCGTGTTATCCCTCCCAAAGCCAGGAGTAAAAATTGTTGTCTATTCCAATATAGTACTGAGTGAAAGCATCTAAATTTGACTTACTTTTATATAAAAAGTATGAATATTTATAGTAGTAACCAATTCTTCATTGAATACCAGTATCTATTTTGTGCCATAAATTATAACTAGGGCCTTGTTTAGATCACCTTCAAATTTCAAGTTTTTTCACTCTCTCCCTCATCACATTAATTTTTAGCCGTTTGCATGGAGCATTAAATATAAGTAAAAAATAACTAATTGCACAGTTTAGTTGGAAATTACGAGATGAATCTTTTGAGATTAGTTGATCCACGATTGGATAATATTTACCAAATAAGACGAAAGTGCTACTATTCATCGGGTTGAAATTTTTTGCAATCTAAACATGGCCTAGAAGAATTTTTCATGCGTTGCTACTGGTATATATCCAACTTGGACGCATAGTTGGTGGCGTGGGGTGCATTAAAGGAGCTAAGTGGAGAACAATACGGTGCATCTTGATGGTTTGGTGGCTCGACAGCAAATGCAATTTAGTGTTCTGAAGTTACATATGATCGGGCTCGCGAATACAATTTAGTGTCTATACTTAGGCCTTGTTTAGTTGGCGAAATTTTCGGCGAAATGGTACTGCAGCACTTTTATTGTTATTTGATAATTAGTGTTCAATCATAGTCTAATTAGGCTTAAAAAGATTTGTCTCGTGAATTTTGTCTAAACTGTGTAATTAGTTTTATTTTTTATTTATATTTAATGCTTCATGCATTGCGTCCAAATATTCAATTGACGGGGAATCTTGAAAATTTTTGTAAAATTTTGAGAACTAAACAGGCACTTAGTGACTTGGTTGGGCTCAGTGATGACGTGGCCTCACGAAATCTTAAAGAAATAAGTAGTGGGGTTTTGCTTTATAAGAGTATAAGATTATAATATGTTTTCAGGTAAAAGCATCTTAAATTTGATTTAGTTTTATATAAAACATTAAAATTTATGGTACTAAACAATACTACTACGTATCTATACTATAGTATATAACGATCTCTCTCACAAACCACTGTTACCAGCACAGCTGATATGAACAGTAACGGGTTTTTTTATAAGCAGTACAGGGTCCACAGATAAACATTAACGGGTTTTTAATAAACAGTAGCGGGTTTATGAACACTGCTTTACCGATTCTATGACAGTGACGGTTACTATGAACAGTATTTAACCCATTAACGAAGACAAACAGCCTATTTCCTTTTTTTTTTATACGCCTCAATACAAATCTTTTTTCTCCACTATTGCCCGCGCATAGCGCGGGGTTCCCTTCTAGTTATTGAGTAATTTACTGCTGCTGCTGCTATGCTGCTAGCTTCTTCTGCTGCTACTACTACTACAATACTACTACAGTAGTGTTCCAGCTAAAATTGAGATTGGAATACAGGTAGTAACATTTTCTTGTCCATAGCAGTATATGCAGCTAGTATAGGCAAACAGTATTACTACCAAAGTAAAACTACCAGAGCACTAGGTGTTATATTATTATGACACACCATCCAGGGACCAGCCAACGCGTGCGTCCGCGCGTGGTAAACCCCCTGTGGTGCCGCCTACTAGCCCCTAGCCGAGATGATCTCCATCCGATCCGACCATCCCGATCCCTTTCGCCCTTCTTATGACCATCGCCCCTCAGCCTGACACGTTGCGTCCGCTCAAGGTCGGAGGCGGAGCCCCTCCTCTCATCTTTCAAGGTAGCGGGGTCCACGCCTCCCCCAGCGACCCAATCGGAGCCCAGCCACTTGGCCACGTCGGACGCGAGAAAAGCGTGCCTTCTCTTTCCGAGAGAGAGACGGTCAGACGAACGACGCGATCGCCTGTGCTTTACGCCGGCGGGCCGGCGGCGGCTGCCGTGTGCGACGCGCCGATCGCCACACGCCGGACACGCAAGCTAGCAGTGGCTCCGTTCACATGGTCTGAACTGGCTGAAACTAGCTGAAAAATACTGTTCCGGCTGGATTGTTGTGAGAGAAAAAATACTGTTCTGGGCTAAAAAAAAGCCGAACAAGCCGAATATGGGGTAAGCCGACACAGAACCACGTATCGCCGTTCCCGGCCGGATCGGAATAGCGCTTGATCGCAGATACGGTACCGGACGTCGGGATCATCGTAGCTGCTCACTCGATCGACAAAACCGTCACGGGCGCCGACAGCGACGCCTACTATCTAATACGCGGGCCGCGGCTACATACATACGTGCACACAGTTACTATTCTTTGTACATACATGTGGGGTACACGAAAAAGGTGGCCGTACGTGCGATGCGAGCAGGGGGGGGGGGTAAGGAGGATGGAGCGGTTGAGCTGGTAGGTTCGTCGCGCCGGCCGGGTCGTCTCGTCAGCGTCACGTCGCCAAGCGAGGGCTCCAGAAGTAGGCGTAGGCCTCCGTATCGTATCGTGGTGCCATCCATTCCATATACAGTAGTATGTGCTTTCCTCTCTCGACGGGTTATTTTTGGGGTTCTGGAGAATGTACGCTGTTGTGCGACAGGGGAGGGTTGCCACCCGTACGCTACATGCGAGGAGGAGGATGCGTGCGTGACCCCGGCGATCCGATCCAGATCCGAAACCCAGGACGTCACGTGACCGTTCGCACCACCAGGCGGCGCGCGGTCGGGAGATGAGGAGATGAGCTCGGACGACGACGACCGAGACCGAGCCCACTGCGACTGGGACTCCCTGGGTGAGTTCCGACGCACGGTGAGCCGGTGACGCGGCCGGGGACGGGTGGGTGGCGGTTTCTCCGGACTCCGGCGGGACTGGGGTCGGGGTCCGACAAGGCTGGTCCAGTCGCATCAATGATTGATTGACGAGTACCGACCGATCACCTCACGCCCGATGACGATGACTTGTCAGGTGCCACGCCATGGGTAGACCGATCTGTTGGACACTTGGCGCCCGGCCGTTCCAAGCAGGAAAGGAAGGATGGATGGATGCCATCAATCATCATGCCGTCCCGTCCTTGTCTGCGGCTGGATGTGTCCCTCGTCTCGACAAAAACGTGCCCCCCCAACTCTTGCTGTTTTCCAAACAGTTTTTTACAAAAAAGTACTCGTATCCAACACCAAATACATATTATATTGATTATGCAATATATGTTCATAGTGGCCAGGAGGTGAGGCTTAAGCCCTCTGCCTGCCTACCGGAGTTCGAGCCCCCGCTGGGGGCAGAATTTCCTGTACCCACCAAAAAAATCCCCTCGTCTGTCTCGACTTTCCCAAAGCACAGGCAACGGACCGGCCCACTCACAGGGTAACGGGCCCCCTGTGTAAGGGCGGGACACGCGTGTTCGGGGGTTTTCTCGGCCTGCGTGAGAAGGTCTTCTTCCTAAGCACAAAGTTGCGGGGGCTGTCTGCCCACCGTAGGCCGAGTTTAATTATAAATGTTGATAATGTTTCTATAAATTTAGTCAAATTTAAGAAATTTTAGCTTAATCCAAACCTATAATTATATCCTTCCGACTCCATCTGCCAAGATGGAGTGAATAGGGATCGCTAGGAGGCATATATATATGTCACTTTTTCACCTCCCACTAACTCGTTCTCGAGGAATCTAGACTTGCATTTTTTTTTCTATGAAATGAGGGAGTACATAGGGGTAAGCTTTCCTTTCGTTAGTGGTGAAAGAACACAGCAAATCACGTGCTCTACTCGGGGGCCTCTCAAAAGCGAGATGAGAAGAGAAATTCGTCGCCAAAGATGCGAAGAGAGAGATTTTTCCTATATAAAAAAGTAAAAAGAAAAGAAAGAAAAGATCTGGGAAGAGAGGAACTGCCCAGACAGAAAGAAAAGATCTGGGAAGAGAGGAACTGCCTCTGCCTGCCGGCTGGCGTGCTGGGGATATGCATTTGCAGGAGCCCGGTCGCCGTCGCCGTCGCCGATCGTTACGAGCCCCTCGCCGTGGCGCCCCGCCATTGGCCCAAGTGTCCCAGGACCACCTTTTTGTGCTGTGCGTGTGAACGGAGCTGCCAAGGGTACCAGCGCTGGCATCGTTTTCTGCATCTGTGGGCACACGTAGCTCTCGTACGCCACGTACCTTGTCCAAGGCAGTAAGGCATGCAGCGCAGCTCGGCCTTTCTGGAGCACAAGTTCGGCGGGGGTCGCTCAGCGGAACGCTTCAGGGACCAGACAGCAGGGGGGCGACGAATGCAGCCGGGCGGGAAGCAGCTAGCAGCATGCGAAACATATGCTCGGGATGGAGAGGGCGGAGTGGCGGGGCGGGGGTGGTGTATATTGCGAGGTCTACATTAGATTAAAACAGTAAAAAAGAGATTAGAAATTTCTGTAAAGCCATTGTTTATCAGTGTTTAGAACAATACAAGGACATGAAAAATCGGCCTTACAAGATTCTTCAGTATCTGTGCCATCGATTGTAATTTGTGTTCTAGGTTGTGAGGACACCTGAATTCTCAGATTCAGGACAACAAGCAACTAATAATATGATTGTGACTTGTGATTTGTAAAGGAGACCTGAATTTTTACATTCAGGACAACAAGCAACTAAGAATATGCTTGTTTGTTCTATTTTGCAGATTATACTACTAGTAACTTTCAGAAGTAGTATGACCTTGATGTTAGATTGTATCTTTGCCAAACATTGGTTCGTGTTCACCACAGACTTGGGATGAGACATATTTTTTATTTATTTATTTTTATTTATGCTGTTCAAATCTTATGCCCATCGTTCTGTACTCATCAAATCTGATAAAAAAGATTTTTGTTATGTGAAGACACATTAGCCTTCCTTTTGAAGCCCCTTGTTGGAGTTTTAGCGGAAAAATGTGCCATTTATACTTTGAAAAGGATCTTGGTTTTCTGAGTGTTTCTTTACATGTCATACTCAGTAGTTTGAAAACTGTTGTATCTATATTATCATGTGTTTTTTTTTTCCAACAAAGAGGGTGGGGAGTGGAGCATTTTGGGATCAGTACTATACCTATCATATATATGCTCTTCATCAACATAATCTGAATAATATCCCACAGTTTCACTTCCTGGGGCACTATAAAGTTCTTGGATGCAGGGGAAAAGTATGGAAACTGGTTTTATGTTTGACTGGCACTACCTTTCTTCTAGCAACTTAGCCACGTATGCACTTTACAGCCTAACAATCCACTAAGATGTCAAAGCGTGATTTCTTTTGTTGTAAATATCTAGAGTTGATGGATAATTGCTGTTTCTTTGAAGCTTAGTCAAATGCCATGGTTTTTTTTTACACAGTAGATCTGACTGAGCTCATATGAAGTGGTGGTGGGGTGTGTGTGTTAGGGGGGAAGGTGCATTTTGGGGAACACTTTACTATACCTGACATATATATGCTCTTCATCATCAATCAACACAACCATATCCCACAATTTGACTTCCTGGTGTCATGTAATGTTCAAACCGGATGCCAGATGCAGGGCATCACTTTAAAAACCTACCAGTCCACTAAGATGCGAAAGCATGGTTTCATTTGTTGTAAATATGTAGAGTTGATGATCATTGCTGCTTGTTTGAAACATGGTCAGGTGCCATGGTTTTACACAGTAGATCTGATAGAGCTCTTGATAGGTCAAGCATAATACATGTGAATACTTTCCCGAGGAAATAATTTGAGGTTAGATAAACAGCTATTGGTTCAGTTGGTTGTTTCTGAAACTAGAAATGTTTTTTTGGGAAATCAGGAGGGTTTACCCCTTACTGCTAATAAACATAGACAAAAAAAGATAGCAGAATACAAAAACAGACTTTAAGAAACAAAGAAAATAAAAAAATACCATGTTATTAGAAAATAGCTAGTATAGATAAAATGTATCTTTTGTTATGCCTCCGCTGATGATTGTTGTTATTTTCTATGGTTGGTGTGCAGTCTTAATTTGGGTACTGTTTTCAAATTGACCAATTGCATCCCCCTAGTGTAGATGTGATTATGTCAATATGTCCTCAAACCTATGTTGGGCAAACTTAGTGAATCATGTTGATTTATGACTAAATTATAAGCTGGGGTTGGATCATGGATTGGGGCTTGTAGTTTGAAACATGGTCCAAGGGCCTGCGATGAGCTGGATAGCTGCTGTTTGGTTCGAATTCTTCTGATTGAGTTTAGTTAGCGAAGATAAAAAGTATGTGTGCTCATTGAATCTGATAAAAAAAACTGCTATGTGAGGGGGACATTACCCTTCCCTTTTCTTTAAGCCCCTTTGAGTTTTAGCAGCAAAATGTGTCCCATTGGAACACTTTACTATACCTGACATATATATGGTCTTCATCATCAATCAAACCGGATGCAGTGAAAAAGGATGGGCAATGGTTTTACGTTTTTCTAGTACTACCTTCTTCAAGAACTTAGCACTATGAAACCTACCGATCCACTTAGATGCCAAAGCATGGTTTTGGTTGTAAATATGTAGAGTTGATGGATGATTGCTGTTTGTTTGAAACATTGTCAGATTTTTACACAGTAGATCTGATTGAGCTCATGATAGGTCAAGCATAATACATGTCAATACTTACCTATGGAAATAATTTAAGGTTAGATAGCAGCTATTGGTTCAAGTTGGTTGTTTCTGAAAATAGAAATGTTTTTTTGAGGAAATAAATGGTTCTGTGATGTTTCTCAGATTAATGATTATTTGAATGAATCGAAGCTCCGCCACTAGTCAATAAAGTTATTAAAATCAGAATGGGTTGCCAGAAGCAGCTGTTTGGAGAGAAGAGCAATTGTAAAGGGGTTGTGACTGAATCGTCAGCATCGCAGACAATGCACACAACTAATGTGGCTGTGGTAGATGGAGATCAGGACAAGGTCACGATGGGTTACCGGCATGTATTTCAGAAGGTGGAAACATCATCGTGCACACCAGCCGTAACGAGGATGTTGTGGCTGCATTTCAGAAGCCGGAACACCATCCAGCAGAGGCATGTTCTCACCAATGGCAATAGTTACAGAAAGCGAGAACGCTACAAGACACCAGATGCCGAAAAGAAGTACACCCATGTGAGTAGCTTGTTGTGACATTTGAATAAGAAGTTCGAAAATTCTGCTATGTGAATATGAAATAAAATTAGGTTTCAAAATTACCAAATGATCAAAGTTGTGATGATGGATTCAGAAAATAGAGCTGAGAAGTATTCAGACTTGAGGAAATAATGAAAAAAGTAAATGTACAGAACTTGACATAGGCTGTAATGCGCATGCTTACAATATTTAGACTGAGGAACCAGACATGTTGAGGTCTTATATAGGTTGAAAATCACTGTAATCTATTTTGACTGAGAGAAAATTCGAGCAATTTTGCATTGCCTCTTGGTGGTAAACGGAATATCTAATTGCATATGTTGTATGCAGAAAGAAAACATTGATCCTGCCCTCATTCCTAGGACTGGATGTCATTCAGAAACCGAAAAAGAGGCCAGGGATTTCTATGAAGCGTACGCCGAGGAGGTTGGATTCAATTGAGCTATGGAAACAGTAAAACATATTCATATATTATACAGTGCAGCAATGAGGGGGTTCATACTTACTTTAAAAAAAATGAGGAGCAGCGTGTTAGGAACAATACCACAAAGAAGACACACTGCAGTTGTCGAAGATGAAGCTTAAAAGAATTTATGATGAAAACAAGAATGAAATAACAGTGGTGATTGAGCAAGTGGATCTAATGCATAACCATCCATGTCTTAAAAAGAAAGAAGAAATAATAAATATGAGATCACACAAGGAAAAGGATCCGGTATTACTTGAGTTGTTGATGACCTCCAAGCAGCGGATGTCCCACATCATAGTATACAGAACATTGTTAGGGACATGCATGGGGGAGGTGAGAACGTGCCAATGACCAGGCGGGATCTTGAGAACAGGTCAGTGTGTGCCAACTCTTATACCATGCAGTAAATAGGTACTGTCGATTACATCTGTGTAATAGTAACAAATTTTACAGGAATGCGGCTAATGTGAGGGCAGAACATGCCAATGACATTGCGAAGCTTCTAGAATTCTTTGAAGACTGCAAGGCGCAGAACCCACAATTTTGTTGGTATGTCAAGATCGATAAAGAAGGGATGATTCATAGCTTATTCTGGAGTCACGCTAGCATGCAGGCAGAATATAATGATTTTGGAGATGTGATGACATTCGACAACCACGCACAAGACAAATATATATGAGAAGCCACTAGCTATGTTTGTGGGTGCAAACCATCACCTACAGAACACATATTTTGGATGTGCGCTGTTAGGCGATGAGACAATAGAATTATAGAAACATTCCAATGGGTATTTCAAGCTTTCAAGAAATGCATGGGAAGACATAGGACTAGGTGCATTATCACAGGTAAAGTAAAACTATTTAAAAAAGTGGAAAAACCTTGAAGGTAGAATGAAAAACAATTTCAAGCTGTTTTGGTTGTATTAAGTTAATGATCCTCATGCTCCTATGTGTGGCAGATCAGGATCAGGCAATGGAAGTGGCCATAGGACTGGAATTCCCTGGTGTCATCCACAGGATTTGTCGGTGGCATGTGGTTAACAAGCATATGCCGAACCTGAATGAGATATTCAGCCTCTATGAGAAACAACACTTCAAGGAAAAATTCAAGTCGGTGCTGAACCACCCCCTGACACCCGATGAATTTGAGAGAGCATGGGAAGAACTGATAACAGAGTTTGATCTGCAAGGAAATGCCACTATGGAGAGCTTATTCCGGCAACGAGCTAGGTATATCCCAGCTTTCTTTAAAGATGATTACTGTGGGATGATGACATCGACACAGCGTAGTGAGAGCAGTAACTATGCGATTAAGAAGAATTTTGTGGGAAAGCAGACATGTTTGCACAAGTTTGCAAAGCGTACTCTAGATTTCATGCAGACACGGAAGATGAAGGAGGGAGCTGAAACATACCTTGCAACGGTAAAACTAATTTAAACATTGAAAATACTGTGATTGAAATGGTAGTACACTATGCAAAAACTTATGTTTTGATTGTGTCGTTTGTTGATGCAGAGCAAGACACTTACCAAGAACAAATGGCCATTTGAGGTTCAACTAGGAAGGATATATACACGGGCAGTGTTCAAAAACTTTGAAAAAAAAATGGTCAATTGCACCGCATACACATAGAGGATGATCCAGAGCTAGGCGAGCATTGGTACAAGGGTTTGTCACACGAATAGGTCAGAAGTGATAAGCTGGGACAACACAAGTTCAAAGTGAAGGCAGATAAAAGTAAACGGACATACAGTTGCGAGTGCAGGGAGTGGGAGCACACAGGTATTGTGGAAAGACACTAGTATCTTAAAGGATTCATGAAATTATGTCGGTACTGAAAGTTGTTGTCAATGCAGGACTGTTTTGCGTGCACCTTTTGCGTGCATTCATTCATGTCCAAGTAGACAAGATTCCACGTGAATACATTTTAAGCGCTATACAAGGTTCGCTAGGAGGGAGGTTGACTTTGATACGAGCGACAAGCTTCTAACCGGGGAGGACGGCAACACACAAAGCTATAGAACAAAGACTCTAATACCAAAAGCTATGAAGGCGGTCAGATCAGGGAGCATGTCGAACGCTGCTTACAGAAGATTGCTCGAAGTTTTAGAAGATGTCACGAAGGAAATAGACAATATCCCCCCAGACATTGGTGCAGAAGCGAGGAAGGGACAAGGTCATCAAGGACAGAGGTAAAGACATGTTAGTAAAAGAAGAACTATTTTAATGTACATATAGTAATAAAGGAGGTCTCTAAATTATATATGGCATGTAGGACAATTCTATAGATAGCAGCAGCGACGATGGCAATTGAAGAAGGAAGATGTGAGGAGACAAGGATAACACGGGTATGTTTTTTTTACATGAAGTAATGAAGCAAGTGGGGGTGAACCTTAGTGAACCATATATGTTAATTGTGGACTATATATTTGAATTGTGGACAGAAAATTTACCAGCTGCGAACCAGTTACTACCATGGAGGTTGTTCAAAACAAATGAAGGCAACAGAAATAAAGGTAAAGGTGAAATGGAGATGTGAATCTTGGTTTATTCAAATTGCTATATCAGAACCTATATTACTGCTGCCTAAAATTTCACCATAGCACTTAGCTATTTAAAAATAGAAAAAATAAAGTTAGTTGTACAATATGTGTCAGTTTGCTTGTGATTGCAATGGAACATCTGAATCCTATTTTTGATCCCTGCCAAGAAAAAAAAATTGAGATGAGTTGGAAAAGAAAAAAATGTGTAGGGGAAGTAGCTGGTTTAAGATTAGTCATATAATTCCTTGTTTAGGAAGTTGTATTAACTAGTTACTAGAAACATATTCATTAGCAGTAGTGCTCCATTGTTCCATTTCAGTAGACAAGCATAACTGATTAGCTTTAGATTTTGTCATGCTTGACAAGCACAAGTACAAGTTAACTAGTTATTCACTTAATCTGAAAAATTGGTGAATCAGTGTGGAGACTACCGTGTTGACTTGATGTTATCACATATTTTTGTGAATTACACCATCATGAATGAATGCAACATATGGCATAGTTCATGGGGGCTACTGTATTTGGCTTGATAATGTACCATGATCTTCATGCTGATCTGAAATAAATCTGTAGTAGCATAGACATGATTGAAGGCTTTCAAGTGAATTGTAAAAAGGGTTGATGTTGATTTTTGTTGATTCTATGGACTGCTAAATGAAAAACATGTGCCAGGAATCTGGGACCACATGTAGAGTTGAGGCTAGCCTGTGCTGGATTGCAATAAAGAAATAGGGAAGAAAAAGGCAGCAGCAGCAACAAGTGAAGAAGGGTCACAACATGAACAGGTAGATGAACAAACATGAAAATCAAGAGACGTTGGGCACTAGTTGATGTGTGCATTTGTTCTTACTCTGAAACTTATATTCTAAATGATTGACAAACCTGATTTTGTGTCTGCGGGATGTGACAACATTGATAACCTGGTGCCTCCTGAAAAAGCAAAGCCTAAGTGGCAGGAACAAGACAGAGTCAGAGAAGGCAGCAGTAACCCTTGGAGCATTAGGCGAGAAATTGGGCACGAGAAAGTGCAAGGCTTGTGGGCAGTACGCTACACATAATGCGCGGACGTGCCTCAGCTTGGAACATAATAGAATGATGCTAGAAGAAATGAAGAACAAAAAGAGAGGGAGGGCCACCAGGCGCTAAAAATAAAAAGGTAAGCTAGGAGCATGTTACTGATCGCGACGAGGAGGACAATAGAGTGAAGACACGACAGAAGGTAGGCGCAGAAAACACCTATACTGATCTAGATAGTGACAACGAGGGAGAAAAATGAAGAGGATTGCAGGGAGTAATACAAAGTGAGTGGTTGGAGGGGCCATGCGTCACGGCAAAACGCTATGAGAAGGGGTTGCTACGATGTGATGAAGTTTTAGCTAGTGGTATGATTTATCAATCATTGATTTTTTTTTTCTAATAGTGTCAGATTCAGAATCTGGTCATAATACTCTAATGTGCATTGCAAGTGGCGTGTGTTCTGACATTAGGGATGTATAGGTAATTTGATGTCGTCTACTGATTGATGAAACTGGACATGCCCATTGTTATGCATGTTTCAAATGTAAGTTAAGTTTCACGATGAACAGAAACTAGTGATACATACAAAGAGGAGCTTTAGAATAATTAATGTTATGAAAAAAAATGCATCCATTCCATTTTGCATTTTGTCCTCAATTTCTTCCTTCCAAGATTCCTTTCTTATTCCCTCCATATCGTGTTGTCTGTAGTACGAATGACTAACAGGAAGTAGCAATGAAGTAATGTGATATGGATGCGTACTTGCAACCATTTGGTCTTGTTCATGCCTATTTATAAGCACTCTGTAACGTCTTGTTCGCACTCGCGCTGCTTCCACAGGCCCATGCAACGGCGCAAGACCGTGTCCGCGTGCTCATTCTCGTGCATGCCATGTCTTGATATCATGCATTGGCATAGGACCAAGCCATGGTCACACCGGCACAGGACCAAGCCTTGATCACGCAATCTCAGGAGCCCTTGCAGCGGCAAAGGACCAAGCAAAGGCAGGGCATCTCTGGAGCCCATGCAAAGGCATAGACCAAGCAAAGAATAGCTCTTTCTATATTTACCTCCCTCCTTTAATTGCAATAATCGTGTTGAGTTTAAAGCAGTTTGGTATTCTTCATAACTCATCCCATGATAGTTTCCTATTCTCATTGCTAACTCACCTTTCATCCGTATATTTGTTTCTTTCACCCACAAATTCAACCATGCCCAAGCCCCCTGGTATGTCTAACGAGGAATACTGGGAGTACTATCGAAAACCGTATGGCATTACATGAGCATGGAGCTAGGGATACAACCTCATCGAATTCAAGGTACACAATGAGGAATCGCAACAATTCAATTAACCCACCACCTAAAGGGCAGGTGAATCCTTCTCGCACGGAGGTAAATATAAACCCTCTTGCCGCTCCTAGGGAGAAATTTTTTGATCCTCCGACCGTTGACAAGATCATCAAGAAACCTAAAACGATCGACAATGATCCTTATGGTGATAGTAGTGATGAAGATTACCGACACCTGAAGTGTCGGAAGAGTCTTCTGGCACCGAAGATGAAGGAGGCTCAAATGAAGTTAAGGGTCCAGTTCGCAAAGAGCCTAACAATGACTCACATGAAAACGACGACACATCTAAACCTAAAGCCAAGAAGAAGCTGTTGTTCTAGTTCATTTG
Organism: Miscanthus floridulus; assembly: GCF_019320115.1. Classification (NCBI taxonomy): domain Eukaryota; kingdom Viridiplantae; phylum Streptophyta; class Magnoliopsida; order Poales; family Poaceae; genus Miscanthus; species Miscanthus floridulus. Next base: position 106,553,025 of record NC_089595.1, read on the forward strand.
TTGTTTAGCATTATTGATTTATTCATTATATTCAAATAAGCTTAGTCGTGAATTGTTTGTTTATTTACCATGCTCACGTTGGTTCCACACTACCATCAAATGTTATCATTATTGTCTTGGGCAATAGAGTTTTTTTCATTATTTGTAAAGAGGAGCTCATGAATTTAGTCATTTTTGTATGTTTTGATGCACTTATATTGTTCCAAATGTAACAGTTCATGCAACCATTCATTTTTATCATGTCTTTTTTTTTTGGTGCCGCTAAATACGAAAAAGGCATAAGAAGCTTGTAGCCATGATCGTGCACAACCTGTGGCCTCCGCAAACCCCACTCCAACGACCGAAAGAAAAAAAAACTGCACATAACCAGTGTAGGCGTCAAGTAGTTTATAGATTCGTCCGATTAAAAGCTAGAGTACAACCCTGGAGCTCAACTGAACTGGGAATATGTAACCGGCCACTTTTTTGCGCATGTAATTCACGAATAACCCAACATACAAAAATGTAATTCAAAAAAATCTTCATATGTTCATGTGTACAACACCTCATGTCATAAAAGTAGACAAGTCGTTTCTATGCAACCGACATTACATGGATCAAATATATACTGTCAAGCCCACTGTAGCCTCTCGAGGTGCTGCCTTGAGTAACAACACTACACAATCTGACGCTAAATCACTTATCTGTGGATCTGAATTGCCAACTAGCTCAAGAAAAATACCCATGTTGCCACCGAAGTCGCATATATCCATGACACAAGTTTGTTGATCAACAGCAATGCTCATGCTGAAGGCACTGTCAACAAGAAGTGCTGGGTTTTTGGAGAGGGCGATACTTCTGTTGCTGCCAGTGCCACGAATAATGAAAGCTCTGCAGAGTTCCAGGGTTGGTTCAAGAAAATCATCCATGTCTTTTGCATCAACAAACTCAAGTAGGTTCCCTATTCTTCTAACAACTTGAAGCTGAGAAAGAACATGGGTGTCCATCTCAGGTGCTGATGCCAGGGCAAAGCAAAGCTTGACATTGCTTACATTTGCATTTGACAGAACTCCTAGCAAAAATTCAAAGCACTGGGATACTGTTGCTTTGTGCAGAATATCAGCGACTTATAATTTAGAAAGGAGGGAGTATTATTTTTGAAGTACCCAGTTAGGGAATTACAAGTAGCAAGTGCAAACCAACAATGTTGTATTTTGTATGCATTGATATATACAGTCAGTACTTGCTAACTTAAACAGATTGGTTACAATTTCTTAACCACATAAATACATGGCATGCACTGTATATCCTTTTAGAGCTAATGAAAATTGCATGCAATAACTAAATTGACGAGCAAGGAAACCTGTTTAAGCAAGCCCTTCAGGTCTCCACCAACGCAATACTCCAACACTAACCAGAAATGTGCAGAGGTCTCGTACCTGGGGAAGAAAAGTACGATATAAGTATGCTATGTACTGGGCTGGTCACATTAAAGAGCCAAAGAGGTAAAAGGCCATCAACCTATTACCAAACTAGAAATCGTTGTCACATTGCAAGATCAGAGAAGCTGAATCTATAATCTAAATAACTCAAACACCCAAGAACCTTACCAAGAGTAAAATTTCAGGACATTGGCATGATCTAAGGAATGGAGCATCCGAACCTGCAAAGATAAATTCAAAAGCAAAATTAGTATGAAGGAACAGAACTAGAACTAAACAAGTACAAGCATGCCAATAGTTGTACAATAATGCTCCCAGAAATGAGTTCTCGATCTAAAACTAAAGCATGACAAATTGATCTCCTAGACAGCAACACCTTACAACATTCTTAACCTTCACTGTTAAGATAACGGCGTACCGAGGAAAACAAGTGACACAAAAGGTATTCTTCTTCATAAGAAAGAAACAGGCATACTCTAGACCACACAACGCATCATCATCATAAGCAAACGCAGACTGTATTATTGTAACATGTTTCACATGGGCATTTTATCAGTAATTAGGCACTTGAAATATAAAATCAACCAGCCTAACTGTCAGCAATTTAAGGAATGGTAAGCCCTGCCAAATATATAGTTCTGCAGAGATAGTGAAGGAACAAGACATGCTTGCTAATGCAGTCAAGGATATCAGTGTGTTGCTTAAGGTCCTAATAGGTATAGCTCTGTGTAGGCTGGTTGTAATGATTTGCAATCTAGTTGTTTTTCTTTTCAAGTAAATCTAGTAGTGATGAAAATATTGTAGTTGCTGAAACTGCTCAAGGAAATGTAAAAACGATGAAATTCAGTTATGAAGTTATTTTGTTATCCAACTAGCTTAATTGCATACATGTCATTTGTAATCCAGTTCACATGCAAACATATCTTACAAAAAGTTGACATGCAAACATACTCACATATTTTCATACACAAAGTTGTCATCCAGTTCACTACATGCACCCATGCACTATGACCATGCCTATTAAACAACAATTATCAGCTTTGGGATTCAAGAGCATATGAGCATCAGGTGGTCAGACATGCAATTGTCAAAAGCATACCACAGTTATTAACAGTAAGAAACCTTAAATCTATAATATCAACAAGTGCATACATAGATCAAGATAGATAAATCATAAAAACAATACCAAATTTATGACTGGTGGAGACAGTGATAAGTCCAAAAAGTGTAGAGCATTGTCCAGCATACCAATTTCGTGATACCGGCATGCCACTGTTGCTGATGGAGTGCAGAAGAAGACGTCTAGTACTGGTGGAAAGCTAACTAAAATGACAAAAATAAAAAATAACTAGTGTTAATGGTTTCGAAGCTACAGCCGGGATAAATTAAATGTGTAAAATTGGAAAATTAGCAAGGCAGAAAAAGAAGTTAATTTTCAAAGGAAACAAATGCAATATTTATACTCTTGTAAATCTTCAACCATAATTAAGCACACAAAAAGATCAGTAATAGTAGAAGAAACTACCTATGTGAGTAATCATGGGGAGTAGATGGAGGATGCTTTGATGGAGAACGCCTGAGATCTGCATGAAAAACAAAGATTGAGAAAAGAGCATAAATAAGTTCTCCTGGCCTCTGTATTAGCTGAATGGATTACAGTTGAACAGGATTCCATCCAATTTTTTTTGATGCATCAAACCTGATAAGCACAACATAGCATGTATATTGTTTTGATGGTTCTAAATTTACAAAAGCTGCTGATATGAACAAAAAGGCAAGACAGAACTACTCAATGCCTTGCTCAAAAGCTACATAGTGTAATGCAGTGTCCAAAAGTGTGACCAGCTAATTTTGTTGCATCTAAAATAACTTGGCTTCATCCTTAGAGTTTCCTGTTGCTTCTTCACTTGCCACCTTGGTCGTCTTGATCTCCTTATCTGCTGCTGCCCAACCAGGCTTGGAATTAGTTGTGGATGAACTTCTCTTCTTGGAAAAGTGATGTTGGACAAAATAAATGCACGTTCTGGGAGTGGACCTTGAGGCTGTGAAGGATTAGAATGACGAGCATCGTCAGGAATAAAGCTGCCTTCCACTAATAAAAGAGAGGATGGAAAGAAGGATGGAACTCTCCAATACGGAATTGAAGAAGCTCAGGAGGAGCATGGACTTTGTTGGCAGTATGAAAGGCTAGATATTGTAGCATTTCTACCCTCATCTCCTTTGATCGATCCTGCAAGGAAAAAAGGTTAGACAGAACAAAAAATAAAATGAGGGATATATTAACAAAAAAAGGATTCGTACCGGATCTATAGTAGTGTGCAGAGAACCATGGCCCTCACCGTCATAGAACTCAATAAACTTCATGGAGAATATGCCAGAGTCGCAGATATTATTTTGAAATGGAACCCGAATTGGTACACGTCTCCAGTTTGCAAATTGGGGGAATTTGCGGGGTGCAGCTAAAGATAGTGCAGCACTAAGGCGTTCCATGAGTATTTGGCCCATAGGTGAATGATATGTATCCCATGTCACCTCATTGTTAGAAGTATAGTTCAGTGAGTCTAGGACATCGACACGGGATTGGCCAAGATTGATACAATATACAGACCAGTGACTAAGATGTAAAACCGGAAGAAATATCTGCAAGAAGTGTATACGAAAGAAACACGATTCTAGCAGTATAGTACTGGGATGAAAGCAAGAAAGAAAAAAAATGTACTCGTGATACACATACCATCTTTGCCTTTTGTAAGTCAGTCATGGGGAGGCATCGCTTGATAGTTTCTAGTACAATGTCCTGGCTGCACTGAGGCTGAGTTTTGTGAATACTAAAGGAGTCTGGACTTAAGAATATCCTGTACAGTATGATAGGATTGTTATCAATGTTGTAATCAAAAAATAAAATTTGAAATGATTAGTTTGAAAAATGAGGGAGACGTACCGAGACAAGAGGTTGTAAGAATATTCTGAACCCATGGCATTCAGGACGAACATTAAAGTCATCTTCAGCTATGCATTTGACAAATGCATCCATGAACACAGGGTCTATGAATTTGCCAATACCAAAGGAAAGTGTAATATCTCGGCCAGTCAATGACTCTGTCCCAAAGTGCATCAAAGTTTTCCTGAATGGAATTCAATAAGCATTCTGGAGTATGGAAGGAAAAGAATGAAAGCTTGAAAATGAAATCAGAATGAACCTTTTAAATGGAGAGTCATCTGCACAAAGGAAGGCATGCATACGCAAAGAAAACTCTAAATTGGGTGGAGGACGAGACAGAATGCCATGCTTGAAGGGTGAATAAAATTTGGATGGCTTCTTGGTTAGTCTCTTTCCAGGAAACTTGAACATAGGCAGATCATCTAGAATCGGCCACTTTAATGCAGAAGTGGTGTCTTTCCCGATTGTTTTGAGACTGCATGCTTCAGAAAGTTCAGGAGCATAAGGAGAATTATGCTGAGAACGGGAGTGGTGGGAGGCAGATGAAGTAGGAATAGTTTCAGTATAGGAGAAGCCTTGTGGCTAAAAGAAGAAAAAAAGAAAAGATAAGATTCTTGATCAATATAATTTAAAACTCGAAATAAAAAGGCTTTAGATTTATTGAGAGAACAAGAAGCTAAGTCAGTAAAATAGCAATGAAATAATAGTGTGCATGTTTAAAATCAAAAGAGGGGCTGACATTGAAATTGGAATTGAGACATACATGACTAACTGAATAACAAATAGGAAAATGAAAATAAGGTGTGGTGGACAAATAATTGAATGTTCAAATAAAAACAGTAGAATAGTATAAGAAAATTGGTTTGCAAGTTCAAAATCAAATGAAGGGTGCTGTCGACATTGACATGTCAATGAAAATGACTGCACTAAGTACAAAACAAAAGGAATCCCTTTTCTGATGAATCAGAGAACAAATGACTTGTGGGAGTAAAAAGTTATCTAACAGCATGCAGGATGGTGCCAAAAACACAAGCATGTATACAAAACTAATGTTATTGAATTAACAGATAGGTGCACTTACATGAATAATTCGGCCTCTATGTAAAGGAGGATCATTTTGTACCAACTCAGTCTACCAAAAAGAGAAAAATCAGGAAACTAGTAACAGATGCCACCTCAGGAATATTCAAACTAAGGAAATGATAGATGCGGTATAAAAGTAATTTAGTTGTTAATTTAAAAAGAAGGGTGGAATGAGTTTTGGAAGAACGTTAGACGGACTCACATCTGTACGGCTGGTCACAATAGACGATGATTGTTGATGGCCTGATTGGTCCATTGTTGACAAAAAAAGTGGGGAATAATCGAACCCATAGGCTGAAAGTACAAAGGATGAAAAATAACAGACATAAAATTGAGGGAAAAACTATGAAACAAAAAGAAAAGCATGGTAACCGTGTGGAGAAGGTGTTGGGCTGCAGTCGTCCAAGGTGGTGCTTCGTAATGGAGGCATAATCAAAGTGTGAACTGGACTGTTAGGATGAACAGTAGGATCATTTGTGACAATGAAGGAACCTGTGTGGACGAAAAGGAAATAAAATATATAATTTCAGTTTGCTGTAAGAACTAAATTATAAACAGGAAAAGGAGGCCGTGGACATACCTGAGGTGGGAAAAGAGTTAGGAGCATGAGAGAAAACTGAAGTATCAGTCAAGAGAAATCATAATAAAGGATAGTAAAAAAGTGATGCAGTTAGCACAATGGAACAATAGTCGAAAATATGAAGAAAAGCAAACTATGAGGGGTGCACCAAAAACATCTTTTGAAGAGGTGCGCATCGGTGCAGTTGATGGACGAGGTAAGTCCTCAGAAATGTGAGGGGGTGAAACTACACAATGAACAGGGGAGCCAAATGGGCCTGTCGGTGAAGTGGGGTTAAATGAACTAGGACCTACAAATGTAGAAGACATGAAACATAACGAAAATGACATAACAAAACAAATAGAAATAGAAAAAAGAATGGAGATAAAAAAACATGCAATCGGGGAAGTAGACAATACCTGGAGTGTTGTGAACGGGTGATTGTTCATCAATCTGGCTCCGAAGTAAAGTACCAGCAGAAACAAAGCTACTATGAGAATAAATCTCATGACCTGGGCATGAATGGAAAAAATGTGTGACTATATTTGATACGTAGCAATAAGACACAGGGTGAGATAACGAATTTATCAACTAAAGCAAGAGTTTGCCTGGCATTGAAGGCGGGGTACAATGGGCTGATTCACGGGTACCATGATCGTTGCGTGTATGCATTGTCCTAGAAGTGTCACTTGGAATGTTGGTGTCACGGGTTTGTGATGCCACGAGTTGATGAATGAATGGACGACACTGATCAGCTAATCGAAACTGGGCTCTCACAATGTTTGCAATAGAATTCTCAATGGACCTTTTGTTCTGAGAGTGTGTGATCAAACTCAGAAAAGAAACCCCGTACTCTCTCTCTATGCGAGCCAATCAGATCATCTAGCGGCTCAAATAACAAATCCAGGAGGCGTGGGATGTCTAAATTAGGTATTCCTGCCGTAGGAACATTTAAGTTATGACAGGGAGCACCACGGACATCTGCAGCAGCATAGCAGGTGGTACTCCATGGCTTGAACTGTTAGAGATAGCATTGAAGTGAAGAAAACAAGCTTCTTAATAATATGGTTGTAAAGAAGAAAAGGAATAAAACAGATAAGATAGCTGACTCACAGGTTGGACACCAAAAGTATGTGCACCCTGAGTTGTTATAATTGTATCAGCAACAGTTAAGCGATCTATTAGAGCATTATCATAAAAGGTGAGGCGTGGAGTCGAAGTCCGGTCCACCAATGAGACAGGGTGGTCAATGTTGTCCAGATAGAATACCTGTTGACAAAAAAGAAGGGGTGAAAAAAACTGGCACAGCCATACATTGTTATGTGGTAGGAAAGATGCAAAAAATAAATAAGAAGATGGATGGATGAAAAGAAATTTACTAGCAGAAAAATGGCACAGCCATATATGTTTTGATTGAATTGATTTTTGTCACGATCGTGCCAGCTGCGAGCAGCTATCTGGAGATCATTGAATACAGCCTGGGACCAGTCAACAACTCCGAACAATTGGTGATCCATTGTCCTCTTGATGTCAACTGAACCAATGGTGTTACTGCTGCTGGGAAGTAGAAACCTGTTGCAGAGTATCATGAAGAAGCATCTCTTCATGAGGGGGTTCACATTTCCCTTTAAGATCTCTTGTTGCAGGTTTGATATATGTATGTCACAATCTTCAGTGAGACTTTGGTTAAGATCAGAGATAAGCTGCTGGCGAAATATGATACCTTCCTTCCATGAGTATTGCTTGAAGTTTTCACCACGTATAGGCAACCAAGAACCATGCTAATTATTTGTGGGGTGATCGGAAGGACCTTGCCTGCACCAATCCTAATTAGCATACGATCAGGGTCAGTGTGGTCTAATAGCCAGGTTAGCAGATTCTTGTTCTCTACAGCATCGATCTTCATTCTCAGCAAATGACCAAACCCATCAGCTTCGATAGCAGCATATTGCTGTGGATTCAACAAGTTAGTGGTGAAAATAACATCTCTGGGATTGCACCGAACATTAACAATCGAAGAACGGCTGGTAGCTCTCTTTTTCCTTTGTCTTGCCCAATGTTTTTGAGGCGTCGCCTAGTCGTCGCCTAGGCGTCGCCTAGGCGACAAGGCGTGGTCGAGGGCCTGGGCGTCGGGGTCGCCACGACCTCAGCGTGTATGGCGTCCGCCTCATAGGATTAGGCGTCGCCTAGGCGCGAATGGCGTCGGGTGGACGCCTACAACCGCGCCGCGGACGCCAGATGCCAGTCGTAGGGGAAGGGCGCCAAAAGGAGCGCGGCCCCGCGGGAAATCGACCGCGCGTGTGCCCAGGTAGCCTCGTCGCGTGGGAAATCGACCACGCGAGCCATTCATCGCGAGTGCGGGCGAGGGGAGAGGAAGAGAGAAGGCGGCAGACGGACCTCGACCTCCGCTGGGCTGCTACTCTGCTCGTGTCCACCGGCCGGCCGCCCCTGCCGCGGAGCCGGCCTGCATCTCCGCTTGGCCGTCCGCCCCTGCCGTGGAGCCGCTCTAGCATCATCGCACATCGCTGCTGCGGGCGAGGGGAGAGGAAGAGAGAAGGCGGCGGACGGACCTCGACCTCCGCTGGGCTGCTACTCTGCTCGTCTCCACCGGCCGGCCGCCCCTGCCGCGGAGCCGGCCTGCATCTCCGCTTGGTCGTCCGCTCTGCCTCCCCGTGCTCTGCTCTACATCTGCCGTTCGCTCTGCTTGGCCGTCCGCTCTGCCACCTCGTGCTCTGCTCTGCCGTCCGCTCTGCATCGCCGCTTGGCCCAGGTAGTGTGAATATTGTATACTCTCTGCTCTGAATATTGTATCTCCGCTTGGCCCACTCTCTGCTTGGCCCAGGTAGAATGCATCTCCGCTTGGCCCACTCTCTGCTCTGCTCTGAATATTGTATGCTATATGGGAGAAGAGCTTTTGGAAAGGAAAGAAAGAAACATGGGCTCAAGAATTGGCAACAAACGAGATATGTATGTGCTGCATTAGTATATAAAATTCTAGCTTACAACGCCTTACAATGTGTGTATGGCGTCGCCTAGGCGTCCGCCACAAACGCCTAGGCGTTGTGAAGGGGGTCGGGCGCCGCGCCTCGCCGCGGCGCCTCAAAAACATTGGTCTTGCCTGGGACAAATAACAAGAATTTTAGAAATAGTAAGTACAAGAATGGATAAAAAAGAAGAGACACTCGGAATTCTGAGAAGCACTGTAGAAATGATAAACTGATACATGGGTAGTCGAGAAGAAGACAGATTTCGAAAAAAAAACTAATAATTGGGGAAAGGGATATAGGAATGATAAACTAATGCAGGGGTAGTGTAGTTGAAAAAAAAATTGCAGGGGTAGTAGAAAGCAAAAAAGATATAGAAAAGTAAAGATTTAGCAACAAAGACATGATAGTAGATTTGTGGTATATTGAAGGAAAAAACAAACTAGTGATACATACGAAGAGGAGCTTTAGAATGATAACTCTTATGAAAAGAAAGTGCAAAAGTAAAAAAATGGTATACACCTCTGTACATGCACCGGTTGACAATCCTGCTCGTGTTTGCCTAGTTTTCTTCGGACCAACATCCTTAGATTTGTCGATGTGTGAGGATGAACGGGTGTTGGGAATGGGCATGAAGTCGTCATCATCACTGTCGTGACCAGCTGCAGAAGGCAACACATGCTCTGGTCGAATATGATGCTCAAACCTTTAAAAAAGCCACAAAAAGATAAACTTTAACAACAGACTAAGAATTAACATTAATCAGTAATTCTCGGAAATAAATACAATTATAGTAAATTGAAACACATATGAACCTCTCTTGCGAGCTCTCAAAAACCACCCTCTTAAGGTTACACGGGACCCTATCCACAGTACGCCGAGCAGCATGAGTCCTACAAAAAAATAGGAAAAAATGAACCATGAACTTATGAAAAAAAATAAAACCAGGGATACGTTTACATAGGGGATAGAAGAAGCAGATTTATGTGCAGCATGTTTGTACGGAAAATACAAATTGGAAGAGTACACTGATATGTCTCAGACGATTATGATTGGTGGGAAATTTGGTACACAAGATTGTAAACAGTACCTTCTCTGAGAGTGGTCACGAGAAGTAGGTGGTAAAGCAGGGTTCTTAGAAGGGGGATGACTTGCATCTGAATACCAAAAGGACCAGAAAAGGAAAATAATAAACAACAAAGGTAGATGATTTTAAGAATAGAAAAATTTTGTGAGCTTTCAGAACAAGATGAAAAGTGTTAATTAACAAAAGGACAAGCCGAAGTGGAATCAAAAGAACAATGGAAATTTAAGATAGCAAAATTTAAAATCCATGAATATTAAATTATTCTCAAATTATGTGTACATACATCTGATCATATAAATATAAATTAAAAAAAATCATAAACAAGATTAGATAAGCTGTAAATGAATGTATCTAATTTTGTCTAGTGATTTGTAAAATACTAACTCCATACTGCAACAGATTAAAATTATAGTACAGTCATTCCCCTTTGCACCTCTATTTCGTGAAGCCGATGGAGAGGTTCTACCAGGAGAGGAGGGTAACCTCTCGTCTTGTCGCAAAGGGACCTCATACCTAAATGGGAAATGATCACATTAACTGAGAGGAAATCAGATACAACAAATGGAAAAGGCCACTAAAATTAAAAAAAATGTACTGACCGTTGTTGAGTGCTCTCAAATACAAGCCTTTTTGGATTGTCAGGCATCTTATCAACTAACTCCAACCGGATTCTGAAGTCAATGATTTAGAATGCATTTAGAATACTGCATTCGTATACTCTACAACTTAAAATTACAAGCTGACTCCACAGAACAATGTAGTTGCAACTGCTGAGTCAATGTGAATGTATAAAAATAAAAAAAATATATAACATAATGGGAATATGAAACAAAGAACCTTTTAGTTGACGAATCAGGACCTTTTCCAGCATGGGCATCCTCTGCAAATGCAGAATAAATAGAATTGCTTTATTAAACTATAATGACACCATAAATAAAAAATACATGTATGATATGAACAAAAAAAAACAATGCAAAGATGAATCAATGTGTGTGGTTTAATCTGTCTTATGTCTTCTTTTTATTAAGACACTAATTGAGTATGAGGCATACACGCGCGCACGAAAACACACAACACTCTACCATCACGACCCATGTACATGTGCTAGTAAACCCAATACGATTTTATCAGAGGTATCGAAGGTCTCACAGAGTGTGGGTACATGCTTTGCAACTGAATACTGATTTCTGCACCAAGTCAGGCTGGTGGGCTGAGTGCACACCCGAACTGATAAAAATGAAGACCTTGATGTTGTGACCTAAACACTTCCAAAAGTAAGCTGCCTAGCCTGCTTGCTATTTGTAGAATGCCACATAAAAATCGCTGGTAGGATATCTTGTCAAGTTCATATCCATGTATATAACCATCTAACTTGTGAGACTGTAACGATAGGAAGTTTTTGTGCCTCTACCTCATGCTTACGACTGAAGTTATATATTCTACTCAGAATTGAATTTGAAGGGTTCAAATTATAGATGCTATAAGACAAAATGTGTGGGGTGAGGCATTGTAGCTTCTTCAATTAAGAGGCTAAGAGGCTGAGTTTCTATCCTAAACCCACACGCTGTAAAAGGATATTAGAGCGGTCAGAGGCATTCATAATTTGATATCTGGGCCTGTACATTTCACAGATGATTTACTAATATAGTAAAGATCACTGGAGGTAGACAGCTTTGACTAATGTCTGAACTCAGGGTAGATGTATTGCTGTGCAGTTTCTTGTGGATTTACTGTATTGTGTTTATTAATTCGAAGGTATTGAACACATGAATACTGATGGGAGCACTTGTTGAACTACGAATACGTGATATGTTACTCTTTTCAAATGAAGCAGCTAGTTCATGATGGTAAATAAAATATTTCACATGGACATTGAGGGACCTGTGATTCTGATTAAAAACAAGTATGGAGAATATATTATTTCTTAAATACTGGATATCTGTAATTGATTGAAGCTGAATATAATATCATCTTAATGATGGTAAATAAAATATTTCACATGGAAATTGAGGGACCTGTGATTCTGATTAAACACAACTATGAAGAATAGATTATTTCTTAAAAACTGGATATAAGTAATTGATTGAGGCTGAATATAATATCATCTTCTAAAGTTCTAATATTCAAACAAACATTGATTTCAATGACTTCAGAGCAGCAAAGCATAGCGTATAGTTTCATACTTCCATAATGTGGTTGCCTTTTAACAAAGAGTACCCATATCAGGGAATCTAATAGTGAAACCAATTTGACAAAAATTAATGGGAACAACAAAGCGAGATACATGAATAAGGATATAAAGGAAACCTGAGGAACCAGGCGGCTCCATCCCAAATGATGCAAGCTCGGTAATCAACGAGTGTAATCGGCAATCAAGGGCCGGCACGATGCGTCTGGGAATGCATAGCGCAGGGAGCTGCTTCTTACAACGCTGAGCGGCAACACGGCAGGGCGGGACGCTGGAGAAGGCCAGCCGAGCACGTCCGGCCGGGCGGCGTGCTGCCTCTGCGACCGGGCGGCGCTGGGGGAAGGAACGGCGGGAGAGGCGTCGGGAGGGAGTTGCCGTCGATGGAAGGAAGACGGTGCCGCTTCCCCCGCTGACCACGAGCTCCAGGTGAGACGGCGTCGGAAGGGAGGAGCCGCGCCGGAGGGGTCAGGGGCGCGGCGCCGGTAGGGTTGCGGACGGAGCGAGCTGTTTTTTTTGGTGAAACGCCGAGCAGATTGGTATTGAACCGCAGAGAACGTGGGCAGTGGGTTGGGGAGCGGTTCCAAAATCTGATTGCGAGCCGAGCCGGGTCATCGTAAAGGCCGGGCCGGGAGGCTGAGCCGGAAGGCCGCCCCAAACCCGACCCCTTGACGTAGGTGCCTGGCGCGCGGTGGGAGGCTCGGGTACTAATTAATATTCAGTACCCAGGGTATAATATAGAATATATATATATATATATATATATATATATATATAGAACTACTATCCTATAGCTGGCTATAAAATAACTTATTTTATAGCCACTTTGAGTTACGATAATTACTATGTTAATTTACGAGATTATAGTAACTTCATACTAAGTGGTTTACTATAACGTTATGGTAAATATCTTCATGTGTTATAGTAACCCAACTATCGTAAATATGTATTGACATTATCGTAAATTAGTATATAAAATTATCGTAAATAGAGGTGGCTACGGAATAACTTATTTTTGTAGCTGGCTACTGAATTTCCAGTTTCATTTTTGTTGTTGTTGCCTACCATAGAAAGAGCTCAAGTGCTCCACTAGGCTAGCTTGTCCCGATCCAAATAACTAGTGGGGACAACCAAGCCATGAGATTCAGAAAGTGATAGCATGATCCTTACGACTATTATGTGAATAAATTTGGATTTCTTCAAAGTTGCACGCTCCTAGTTAGTATGGCAAAATCTATGCAAAGCTGCAATCATGCTATTTCATATCGTGATGAGCCTTAGTTTGGTTCATCAGTGGGATAAGCACCACCGGGAGGATGACCAGACGGCGTCTGCTGCTTAGACCGGGAGGAGACTTGGATTGGGTGAACTGGGGAATGGGGCTAGATTGATTTCTTCTTCTTGCTTGATCCCATAATAGCTGCCAGCTAGTCCTTGTCTAGAGCTAGGCATGGCCCTAAGCCCCTAACAGATTCCATCTAATTGGTATGCTTGTAACACATAATCTGTTGCTCCCCATTTCTCTCTTGGCTGCAGATTAGGAGTTGGAGCTGGTCAGCTCGGCTGTCCACTCCCTGCTGCTGTAGCAGTAAGGCAACAGGCCATAGCAGTAGTGGCTTACTTCAGCCATGTAGTGTAGAGATGGCTGAGATAAACCTTGTACCTTAGGAGTAGGTAGTTGATGTACTCACCAACAACTATGTACCTGGTAGAGATACTAGCACCTGTATATATACTATGCTAAGGCAATGCAGCAAATCAATTCAGTTTGCCACATTCAGAAGCAGAGCTTCGTGCTGTGTGTGTGTTCTTGAGCTCAATCTCTTCTTCTGCCTCTAGCCATAGTGAGTGAGTGTGCTGGTAAGTTTACTGCTTACCTGTGCAGGGTAGCGAGGGACTAACAAGTGGTTTCAGAGCTGTACAGCGTCGCCGGACTAACCGCCGGCGATGGCGGGTAATGGCTCGAAGACGGACGACAGCAGCACCGCTGCTGGGGCTGTCCAGCCACGACAGGAGGTCGTCGTGCGCGCGGTGCGGGAGGTCAGCGGCACCAGTTGGACGACGCTGACTCGCACCAACTATGGCGAGTGGGCGGTGACCATGAAGGTTAAGCTCAGAGCCCGACGACTCTGGAATGCCATTGACAAGGGCACCGACAACGAAGAAGACGACATGTCAGCGATAGAGGCTATCCTCGCTGCCATGCTGGCGAAGTACATGGAGCCATTGGGGGCGAAGAAGTCTGCTAAGGAGGTGTGGGAGGCCATTGCGACGATGTGCGTCGGTTCTGACCGTGCAAAGAAGGCGACGACCCAGCTGCTGAAGCAGGAGTACACCAACCTCAAGTTCCACGATGAAGAATTGGTGGAGAACTTCTCCCTCCACCTGCAGTCGCTCATCAATAAGCTGGGGAGCCACGGCGTCACCATCAACGAAGAGGAAGCTGTCTCCAAGTACCTCCACTCCGTGCCGGTGAAGTATATTCAGATCGCTCTCTCCATAGAGACGATGCTGGACCTATCCACCCTCACCATTGAGGATGTGACCGGCCGTCTGTGGGCGGTGGACGAGCGCATGGAGCAGGCCACGGCGACAGCAGACAGCGGCAAGCTATTGCTGATGGAGGAGTGGGGCGGCCCGGATGAAGGAGAAGAAGTCCGAGGAAGGCTCCTCCAAGGGCGGCGGCGACGGCAAGTGCCGCGGCAAGGCTTCTTTAAAGAAGAAGAAGAAGAAGGTCGACTCCAACGTCTGCCGACGCTGCGGGAAGACAAGCCACTGGGCGAAGGAGTGCTCGAGCCACAAACAGGAGAAGAAGGCAGAAGCCCATCTGGCGCAGGCCGATGATGAGGATGAGGCCACTCTCCTCATGGCGTCGCTCTGTGCGCTGCACGACGTCGAGGCAGAGACGAAAGCAGAGGAGGTGGCGACGGCGGAGCAGGGGAAGGCTTCGAAGATCGTCGACCTCGACGAGCCGCGTGCCCAAGTCCACCTCGGACGAGTGGGCGGCGAGCAGGAGTAGAGGTGGTACCTGAACTCCGGCGCCAGCAACCACATGACCGGCTCCAAGACTGCCTTCTCCGAGCTCAACGGGAACGTGACCGACACGGTGAAGTTCGGCGACGGCTCAAGGGTGGCGATCCGAGGGCGCGACACCATCAACTTCAAGTGCCAGAACGGCGAGCACCGCATGCTGACAGATGTGTATTACATCCCGCAGCTGCGTTCAAGCATCATCAGCATTGGGCAGCTGGATGAGCGCGGGAGCGAGGTGCTGATCAAGGACGGAGTCCTTAGGATCAGGGACCGAGAGCAGTGGCTACTCGCCAAGGTGAAGAGATCCCGAAATCGGTTGTACCTGCTCGACTTGAAGGTGGAGCAGCCCATCTGCCTGGCGGCGCGGCGCACGGAGGAGCCGTGGCTGTGGCACGCCCGGTTCGGTCATCTCAGCTTCGATGCCCTCGGCAAGCTGGAGAAGATGGTCCAGGGGCTATCTCATATCGAGCACACAGGCGAGTTGTGTGACAGCTGTCTGGCCAGAAAGCAGAGGAGGTTGCCGTTCCCGAAGACGACTTAGTACCGCGCGGCAGAGGCCCTTGAGCTGGTCCATGGCGACCTCTGTGGGCCAATCACGTCGGCAATGCACGGCAGGCGCAAGTACTTCATCCTGCTCGTGGATGATTGCAGCCACTACATGTGGCTGCAGCTCCTGACGAGCAAGGGCGAGGCAGCAGAGGCGATCAAGAGGTTCAAGGCACGTGAAGAGGCCGAGAGCGGGAAGAAGCTACGCGTGCTGAGGACAGATCGCGGCGATGAATTCACCTCGGTGGAGTTCGCCGTGTACTGCGCGGATCAAGGGGTGGTGCGCCACCACACCGCGCCGTACACGCCGCAGCAGAACGGCGTGGTGGAGCGGCGGAACCAGATGGTGGTCAGCATGGCAAGGTCGATGATGAAGGCCAAGAAGATGCCGGCGAAGTTCTGGGGCGATGCGGTGACCGCGGCGGTATTCATCCTCAACCGCGCGCCTACCAAGGCTCTGAAGGGCAAGACGCCATTCGAGGCTTGGTACGGGCACAAGCCGAACGTGTCGTTCCTCAGAATGTTCGGCTGCGTCGGCTATGTGAAGAACACCAAGCCTCACCTCGACAAGCTGAAGGACAGGAGCACACCCATGGTGCTCCTAGGCTACGAGGAAGGTAGCAAGGCCTATTGGCTCTACGATCCCAAGGGAGGCAAGGTGGTGATCTCTAGGGACGTGGTGTTCGAAGAAATAGAGGACTGGGATTGGAAAGATTCGGGCACGGGGGAAGCCGGTGGCGTCGGCGGCACGTTTGTCGTCGAACACCTGGTGATCCAAGGAGGAGGAGATGCTGGCGTTGGAGAGCAGGCTGCAGACGGGCCAGGTCCGGCAGCAGAGGCGGCCGCGGAGGAGTCGCTAAGTCCGGCCATGTCGGGCGCGGGCGAGTAGTCTCCACCAGCAGCAGCGCACTCGCCTCCACCTCAGTCCCCTGCTTCGGCAGGATAGGGGACGCCTCCGCTCGAGTTTACATCTCCGCCCACTGACATCGACGAGTACGTGGACGCTTTCCACAACGGCGAGGAGGTGCGCTTCCGCTAGGTGATCAACATCGTCGGCGATGGAGGAGCTCCTGGGCTGGCCACTCGCATCCTCGACGATCCAGAGCTACTTCTCGTCAGCGCGGAGGAGCCGCCCACGTTCGCGGTGGCCGAGCGCGACGCCAATTGGCGGTGGGCGATGCTGAAGGAGATGAAGGCGATCGAGGACAATGGGACATGGGGGCTGGTTGATCCGCGAGCTGGCTGCTAGCCGATTGGGCTCAAATGGGTCTACAAAGTGAAGCGGAAGGAGAGCGGCGCCATCATCAAGTACAAGGCACGGCTCGTCGTCTGCGGCTTCGTCCAACGCGAGGGCGTCGACTTCGATGAGGTCTTTGCTCTGGTGGCGCGCATGGAGTCGGTCCGACTGCTGCTGGCCATGGCAGCGGCGAAGGACTGGCGCGTTCACCAACTCGATGTCAAGTCGGCCTTCCTCAACGGCGAGCTCGCGGAGACGGTCATCGTCAAGCAAGCTCCGGACTTCACGTCAAGGGAGCAGAGCACAAGGTGCACAGGCTGCGCAAGGCGCTCTACGGGCTCCGGCAGGCCCCGCGGGCGTGGAACGCCAAGCTCGACGCCACTTTGGGCGAGCTCGGGTTCACCCACTGCGCCACGGAGCACGCGCTCTACACGCGGCGACGGGGGACGGAGGAGCTCGTCATCAGCGTGTATGTGGACGACTTGATAGTCACTAGAGCGTGGGCGGACAACATTGACGGCTTCAAGCGCGAGATGGCTGCTCGTTTCAAGATGAGAGATCTCGGCGCGCTCTCCTACTACCTCGGCATCGAGGTGAGGCAAGAGAAGCAGAGTATCTCCCTGGGCTAGCGCGCCTACACGGAGAAACTGCTGGAGCGTGGTGGCATGGCGGAGTGCAAGCTGTGCGCGACTCCAATGGAAGAGCGGCTGAAGCTGTCCAAGCATAGCATGACAGCGAAGGTGGACGCGATGCGCTATCGGAGCATCGTCGGCGGGCTGCGCTACCTCATGCACACTCGGCCAGACATCGCGTTCGCGGTCGGGTACGTCAGCCGTTTCATGGAGGACCCGTGCGAGGATCACTGGACGGCGGTGAAGAGGCTACTGCGCTACGTCAAGGGGACGCTCGATCAAGCGATCATCTTCCCCAAGCACGGCAGCAAGGGTGGGCTGCGCCTCACGGTCTTCGGTGAGGCACCCCCAAAACAGAGGAAGGTGAGCCGGAGCTCACTGTCTTCAGCGATGTGGACATGCCGACGACATTGATGGGCGAAGGAGCACCTCTAGCGTGCTCGTCTTCCTTAGAGCGGCCCTCATTGCTTGGCAGTCGCTGAAGCAAAAGATCGTGGCGCTGTCGACGTGTGAGGCGGAGTACGTCGTAGCGGCCACGGCGGCGTGCCAGGCTGTCTGGTTGCGCCGGCTGCTAGGCGAGCTAACCGGCGAGGAAGCTCACCCGCCAGCTCTAATGGTGGACAATCAGCTCGCCGTCGCCCTCGCCAAGAACCCTGTCCTCCACGACCGGAGCAAGCACATTGACATCAAGTTCCACTTCCTCCAGGACTACGTCGATGGAGGGCAGATCGTCATCGCGTTCGTCGAGACCGGCAGACAGCTCGCTAACATCCTTACCAAGTCACTCGGGCGCCTACGGTTCATGCCTTCATGGAGCTGAGGAAGATGATTGGCATGAATGAGGTCAAGGCATCGGGTTAGCAGCAGGATGAGGGGAAGAATTGTAAGACATAATCTGTTGCTCCCCATTTCTCTCTTGGCTACAGATTAGGAGTTGGAGCTGGTCAGCTTGGCTGTCCACTCCCTGCTGCTGTAGCAGTAAAGCGATAGGACATAGTAGTAGTGGCTTACTTCAGCCATGTAGTGTAGAGATGGCTTAGGTAAGCCTTGTACCTTAGGAGTAGGTAGTTGGTGTACTCACCAACAACTATGTACCTGGTAGAAGTACTAGCACCTGTATATATATTATGCCAAGGCAATGCAGCAAATCAGTTCAGTTTGCCACATTCAGAAGCAGAGCTTCGACCAGATATGGGCATGTGCTGTGTGTGTGTTCTTGACCTCAATCTCTTCTTCTACCTCTAGCCATAGTGAGTGAGTGTGCTGGTAAGCTTACTGCTTACCTGTGCAGAGCAGCAAGGGACCAACAATGCTATCTTATCTCTGACTTAATCAAATCGCTAACAAATGTAACCTTCTAACTAATTAAAGATAAGAATGAACCCCACGTATTACAGTAACCCACCTAGGAACTACATATGAAACATAGATAGTTATATCTTGCTCCAAATCAGTGCTCCCTCCGTTCAAATTTATAGGTCGTTTTGGCTTTTCTAGATACACAACTTTTATTATGTATCTAGACATATCGTATTTTTAGAAAAGCCAAAACGAGTAAACGACCTATAATTTGGGACAGAGGGTGGTACTATCCTAGAGGTAAGTTGTTACTCATGCCATGAGCCCATGATGGACCATAAACTGTGCCACACTATTTTACAAATAACATAACTGCATGAGAATTAATTGTCTGACCCTTTCACTGCTTGCAGAACTGTTTGAATGTAGAGACTTACCATTTGAATAGGATGACGATTCCTGCAAATTCTTTTCTGAGTCTCCATGAATGGACATTTTACTGGCTCCAACGTAAGGTATTTGAGTGATTAGTTGAAGTTTTGGAAGGTTGTCCAGTGAATTGAGTGCAAGTGGATACATTTTCCAGTGACGGATAGTAATGCCATCTATTTGAATAGGAGATAGTATTCCCTGTATTTCAGAACTGGTCACTGATCAGCAATAGAAGCCTATAACCATGGTCCACGCAGACGCTGCAGCTAACGAGAGGCAATGTGGTACTTACCTTCCGGTCAAAAATATATGGCCCATAATTTACACGACCCATATTTTCTACCTGCAGATGAAACACAGATACGGTAAGCAACAAACCATTAAGGTTGTAAGAATTTTTCTCGAAGTAGGATTGTAAGAATAATTTAATGTTGAAAAGGAAACTTGGAGAAACGTAACCTCCGTTCTTTTTTTAGTTGATGTTTAAGGAATGAAAAAAAATCATTTTAAGGCGTAACACTAAAACTCAAGTCAATTAACAATAGTATTACGAGGCTAGAAAGAAAGTTCTGAAGAAAATGCAAGAAAGATTACCAGGATATATAGGCTGGTAGTAGATGAACATCTTAAGTTCGGTATCACTAGTGTTTTATTAGACCATCTTTCAATTACACCACCATATCTTAGGTTTCTGACACCATCAACTGAGCAAGACACAAACACCTGAGCTCTGTCATGTACCTGCAGCAACACAGAATTCACATCTTAGAAGAGATGATCTTTCTTCCATGCCAACAAAATAAATATGAAAGCCACAACCTTTGGAATTGACAGGATGCTTGATGGGAGTTTCCCTTCGTATTCTGACATGTACAAGAGAAATCCAAACATCTGACAAAATAAACCCCATGACAGATACATGAAATATTAACTTAAATGATAAGTTCAGTAACAATAACAGAAATACACATATAATTACATTTGCTGATACCTGGCCTATCTGTTCCATATAAAGTGGATGCTCCGAAACAGAAACTTTCAGAGGATCACTGATATTATCAATGATGTCAAACAGAGAAGCAACCTTCTGTAATTTCACAAGCCCGTAACTTGCTTTTTCAATGTCAGAAGGAAGTGGATGAAGAGGAGTCCCAGTACATTCATGTATTACTCTTCTCAGTGCTGCTTGATAATTGTAATGACAAATCAAAATATAGAAATAAAACAGTGCTTAAAAAGAAGTTATATGCATATAAAGTTCTTTTTGGGAATTTGCCAGAGATTCAAATGAAGTAGTTCCTACATCCACTAAGCTACATTGACACACACTATGCACAGGTTAGGATCTGCCACTCAAAAAACATTGAGTATTCCATTTTTATCTCATGCTGCATTTCGCTGGCTGAGACAAAGTGAGCCAAAAAAATCATCCCAAGTAAGTGAATATCTAAATTGGATGCATCAGAGAACTGGTTTTCTTTAGTTGAGGTCGAGGTCGTGTTTGTTGTATAAAAAGGCGTGTATGTTTGCATAGAAACCAAGTGTGCTTGGGTGTGTTGTAAGGGTTCTTGCCCCCTTTTTCTTCTTAATTAATATAAAGATACGCTGCTCTCCTGCGTGTACAAAAAAAAAAGGTCAGGGTCAGGGAGTTTTTTCTTTTCTGTTTCAGGCTTTTTTGACTTGTGATGTACTACAAAGCTTCCTTGTCTCATAGTTGAGACGGGGAGGTTGTTTGTAGTGGATCGTTATTTCTTCTCTCCATAATATAAAGATGTGCAGCTCTCCTGCATGTTTGAAAAAAAAAACAGCATGCCTTTGTATTTTGCATTATGCACATCTCCATGCTCCTTAATCGGTGCATCCTGCCCAGTAAAGAGGTCACGTAAATAAGTTGACTTGCAAAAAGGGATCAATAAATGAAATGAACTATTTGGAGTGATACATGCATAGTCATAAGAAGTGAGGTCTGCCTTGTAATCAGATTCATCTTGACCAGTATTTGCACCATTATAAAATCCAAAATTGGTCCCACCATGAGCCATCTGGACAACCTCATGAAGAAATTGAATTAATAGACCTAGACTGCAAATGCAATGCATTGATGAATGGGCTCCAGTGACAGACATAAAGTACAGCACAACCGTTGTGGCACAAAATGGTTTTAAGGGCTTTAGCTGTACTAGCAGCATCTGTTGTTGCGATTCTTTCACCCCAGTGTGTTAACCATCCAGTATAAAATTCTCTGAAAAGTAAGAGGTGCCAACATTAGGTAAAGTCACATCCAAAAATACACGACAGAGAATATTTGACATCGCGTGTATTGTAGCCAACTTACGAACTTAAAGGGGCTGATTTTCCTGGCAAGTTGTATTTCTTCTGTAATCTGAATATGGGCCATGGATTGGATCTAGTTTCAAAATCAACAGCTGCACATCAGCCATATTATTATTAGCTAAAGTGATTAACTGATGAAAATCAGGTAAAATATAAGTTTGGAAATTTAGAAAGTTAGGCATGTCAGCATATTAAGAAAACATAATTCTTTACCGAAGGCAACAAATAGTCTACATCATAGCACAGCTCAGTTATCATATTTTTACCAGTGAAAACATCATCTTGAGGAATTGATCCATTCTTTAAATTACCCATGGCACCCCCATCAGTTGTATAACTAAAAGAGGAATTAAGAGTACACATGATCATGACTTGGTAATTAGAACCAACCCATATGAAACATTAATTGGATGAAATCATCTAGGAAACACTTCAAGCTAGCAGAACTCTCAAAAAGTCTGGACTCTTTTTTCCTCTTTCTTTCTTTTTGTCACATTGTGAAGCTATTGTATTGGTCCATTTTTTTACAATCGAAAATGCAATTATATTGTTGTTGATGCATGTAGCGTGTGGCAAACATTTGAAGTTATATCAAAACACTTTTTATATACTATTTGAGAAATCTAACAGTTCAATATTCCCAATTTCCTATATTGAATGACAAGCATGTAGGCAGTAGCATTTCAGCCAAATTCTCATTGCATCCCCATTATCGACCCCACACATTGGCACGATGGTATAAATAAGATTTGTGCAGTAAATATTTGTAGAATTTCATAAGGACACAAAACAACAAGTACCAAACCTCTATCATCCCGTACCTAATCACTCCTATAATTGCTATATCATAACTTCTAAAGCCATACAAAGTGGACATAACTGCAAATGCTGAAAAGAAAACTGCACTGATTTGTATAGCTAAAAGTGTGCGCAGAGAGAACTGTGTACAGAATAATGTCGTTTCCAAGATATCTTCTGGCCAGTTGAACAAGGTAATGAAGATAATTCTTATCGTCTCCAAAAGAACCAAATTCATTTTCAATCTGCCAAACATGCTATAGAATTAGGCTCTTCCATATAAAGCTACATACACTAGAAATGAAAATGAACAGGAAGTAGTAAACCAACTTAAACTCTGATGAACTTACCTGAACCATAATAACTGGACCTCCATTATTGTATAATAATGGTGCCACTTTCGAAAGTAGTACACCCCACCATCTCTCCACCTTAAAACATCGTAATGTTGGTCAAAATATCTCCAGAAACAACTAAGCTATATATGCAAAGATTTATCATGTTTTGATAAGAGTACCAAGGAAAGATAGGACGAATCTGATTATCGCAGTTTAAGGGCTGGTTCTATGGTGAGCAACCAAGGTGGAAAACCTCCTAGATCCCATTCTGCAGTGCACACATTACAAATCACAAGTTTTAATCCAAGCACATGCAGCATCACAACCCAATCAAATTTGAAAAAGATAACCATGACATTACTTCATCACGTTTGGGACAGCTACATGGTATCAAAATGTAAAACTGAGTCACGCCTTTTACAAATAAGCAGAGGAAAGCTTTATTTCTTCGTCCACAGATTCAATGATCTATCTTTTATGTACTATTGAAAACCAAGAAGTGACTCTTCTGATTTTGGTAATGACCATTTGACGTTATAACGTTATTAATCCTCTGCAGCAACAATAATTCTATTTGTTCAATGCAGTATAAATATACAGCTATATCTTCAGCTATTGGCATGCTGAACGTATGAAGTTTCAATACGAATGTCAACTTACCTCCACAAATGTATGGACCTACACGAAGCATGACCAGCATCTCTAGTTCTTGAGCAAGTCTCAGATATGATTCAAAATCCGCGAAGCCCTTGAATTCCCAGCTCTGTGGTTCTGGCTCATGCAAATTCCAGGGCACATATGTTTGAATTGTGTTCAAGCCTAATGCTTTTGCTCTTAAAAGGCGATCCTTCCAGTACTGCAAGCACCAATGCATTGCAGAAGGTCATGATGTCATAATAAAGATATATAGAACATGTTGGCATATAAGCTGATAAAGAAGGTTAATTACATAGTTATGTGCACTTTTCAATCTTCATATCAACGAAATAATTTCATTTCTAGAGGATTCTTTAAACTTTGCAAGTTGATGTCTGTAAAAAAAATAGCTAGGCATATCATAGAATACTAAAAGCCCTCTGAAGAAATTACACTCATGTCTAATTATACAAGGCAGTGATGCACAGTATTTTGATAGTTAGTATTATCAACATTTTGGAAGTTGGTGTTTTCAAAAATATTACTGGGAACAAAAAACAAAGTGTATGTAGAACAATTGGAATTCAAACTCCAGACAAATAGGATCACTTGCTCATATGCATGTGAGGTACTTAGCAATGACAAATGTTTTAGTTGCTGAAACTCTTCTTTGTACTAACAGTGTTTCTGGCCTAGATGGATTCACTCCGGTCCAAGCAGAAATAAATTGGTTCAACACCAGTCTATCAAATGGCAACCTCACTGAGCTCAAGTCACTCAACTACATATGACTCCTCTAGAGAGAAGCACAAAATGAAAATCTCACCTCAGGAACAATGCGGAAATAGTGGACGTCGCCGCCGACGATCTGGAACGGTGCCCCATCCTTCCTAAAGGTATCGTTCTCGATCCAGAACCTCCTTGACGCCTCGCCACCAACCTAATACCCAACCATCCAGGGGCACCGCGGGCCACAGCCACCGACACAACGAAGCAGTGCCACCAATTCAGCAGGGGCTCGACATGGAATCGCCGGACCATGGCACCCCAGGACGGCACCGAAAAGCGCGACGAGCAATTGAGCAAACGTACCAACGAGGCGAGCGCGAGGCAGAGGGGGAGCACCAGGAGAAGGTTCCGGAAGGCTCCACCGGAGGCCATCCCAGAGCTCGTTGCGCTTCCGCTGCTAGGCCTAGGTTCCTCTCCGCCAGCGCCGTGGGTCGCACTTGTACCGCGGGAAGCGTGCCTTACGAGCCACGCGTCGGGGGACGCCGTGAGCAGGACGCCCTTCTGATCGACACCCCCGTCCCCGTGACCGTGAGAACGGGGCCAAGCGCGCGGGCGGCAGCCGGCAGCGGGAGGAGGAAAGGCGATTTGCCGAGCTGGGTCCGGACGCGGCGGGCGTCGGGTGAGGAGACATCGTGCACAGCTGCGTGCGGTGAAATTTTTGTATTTTTTTTTTTTTTTTGTCCTTTGGAAAATATTTTTTATAAAAAGACCTATGTCAAAACGTTGGTGAAAATAGATTATTTTTAGGCGTCTTAGAACATGACGTTAAGGTATGAGGGTCGGCGTCGACTGACACGACGCCGAGGTCTTGCCACGTCACGGACGACCCCGGTCGACGGCGACATGGTGGCGCGTGGGGTCCGACATGTCGGCGTCGTGTCAGCCAACGCCACAGGTCCAACCTCGGCGCGGCGGGACTACGCGCCGAGCTATTGGCACCATCCGGCGCGCGGCCCAGGCGGCCCAACAACGCTTCGTGACCCAATAACTCGGCATGGGGTCACTTAACGCCGAGTCACCAGACTCGACGCGGCCCGACTCAACGCCGAGGCCTGGTCTCTTGAAGCCGCGCCGCAGCCCCCTTCTTCTTCCTCCCTCCATTCTGAAGACCGGCGCCGGCTCTGCTCTTTGGCTCCCCCACGCCCCCACGAAACCCTAACTCCCAAAAGCGACCCTAGGTGCCCCGATCTTGTCTCCTAAAGCTTCCTCGTGGTAATGGTCCCTCCCCTCCTCCAATCTATTCGCGTAGATGTGCTTGTATTGTCTTTAATCATGTGGAATCATGGGTGTATGGTGTTTTGGTATATGTGTGTTTGCATTTGCAAAATGTATAGCTTAGAATGATTGAGTGCATTGTTGTTTAACTGTTTTATGTGCTGAACATGTTAGGTTAGTTTGGTTTCTAGTTATTTTGGTCATTAGAGTTCTTTGTTTATTGTAGGTGTCATTAGGGTTAGTTATTTGTTTGTCATTAGGGTTAGTATGTATTTTAGTTATTTGTTGGTCATTACATTTCAATTTTTTATGACTAGAAATGATTATGTTGTTGGGGTTGAAAAAGATGAAATGATATATTTTAGTTTCTACTTATTGGATTAAAACTCGCATGATATATTGATATGTGACACTACTTGTTGTGTGATGGTTATAGATGGATAAATTAGTGAGGTTGCATCATGGAGGCCGTATTGTTAGGACAAGAGATGATAGTTTGGAATTTCTTAACATATGTGAGGAGTTGTTGATTTTTTCTGAAACACCATCTTTGACCCAGTTAGTGGAGCGAGTGAATGTTAAGTTAGGCTGGAATGAAGGAGACGTGCATGTTCAGTTTGAAGGTGTCATAGATGTTAGGTCGTTGAAGGGTCCTCGGATCAAGCGGTTGCTCAAAATTATAAGCGAGTCTGAATGGAATGATTACAAGGCAGTTGTATTGGCCTCAGAAGTGTAATCTTTGGATTTAGTAGTAAGGAGTCCGGCTTAGGAAATGATAGCTTCGAAGCACGCCCATCTTCCCCCGCTCACATAGGTTATGGTCCTTTGTCTGAAGAAGAAATAATTGTTACACAACTAGGCTACGGTGGAGATGAGGAGAAGAATACGGTTGCCGATGGTGAGGGCAATCATGATAGTTATGAAGAGGATGATGATTATGTATTTGGTGATGCGGAAGAAGGTTTGGACGACGCTAGCGGAGACTTTTCTATTGAGGATGAGCTTAGCGACGAAGATGATCTTAGTGGTAAAGAAGACTTTGGTGATGCTAGGGCTACGAACCGTTTTGACATGGAGATAGCTGGAGATGATGAATCCTTCGTAGAGGAGATAGCCGAAGACTCTGATGACGATCGCCCTGTTGATCGTCTCAATTTCAGGGAAATAGAGATATTGTCTAGGGTCTTGCTTTAGAGAGATCCACTAGTTGGTGATTTCGAGGACCTTAGCCATGGTCACAGGGCAGTAGTTGATGGTGGGCCAAGTGATACAACAGTGCCTGATGTTAGCGGTTGCCTCATTATACGGAAGGGCATATTGTTTGGTACCATGGATGAGTTGAAAACATGGTTGCAAGAGTACTCCATTGTACACAACCGACCTTTTAGGGTCATCAATTCATTCAAGGAGAAGATGTACACTGTTGCTTGTGAAGAACAACAGTGTGGTTGGAGAGTATGTGCTAGGAAGACGAAGGTAGGCAAATAGAAGATTACCTCAGTGAGCAACCACATGTTTGTGCCACTGCTGAGGCAGAAGAGAACCATCTGCAGCTCAATTCTAGGTTCATTGCAAGGCAGTTATGCCCCGTGGTGAAGCATATGCCAACTATTACGGTGTCCATGTTGGTTGAGATCATCTTCCAACGATACAATTACTATGTCAAATATGGAAAAGCATGGAGGGCAAAGCAGCGTGCACTGAAAATAATATTTGAAAATTGGGAAGAAGCTTATGAGCGCCTCCCTGTAATGTTGAACGCAATGAGGGCTATAAATCCTAGGATGCACTTCGAATATTTATCTAAGGAGGGTGAAACAAGGAATGGTAGCCAGGTATTTAGAAGGGCCTTTTGGGCGTTCGGGCAGAGCATCGAAGCATTCAAGCATTGCAGGTCCATCGTCTCAATTGATGGGACCTTTCTTACAGAGAAATTTGAAGGCACAATGCTTATTTGTATTGGGACAGATGTAGAAGACCAGCTTGTGCCATTGGTCTTTGCGATTGTTCGGAAGGAGGACATGGATAGTTGGTGTTGGTTTCTTAGGCTAGTAAGACAAGTGGTAATTGGTCTGGAACGTGATGTTTGTGTGATATCCGATAGGCATGCTAGCATTCTGAATGCCGTAGAACAAGAGATTCCTGGTTACGGCCAAATACATCATCGGTGGTGCACCAGACACCTTGCTCAGAATCTTATAAGGCGTGATTACACAAAGGACAACTTCAAATTATTTGAGGAGGTTTGCAGGCAGCAAAAGATTCAATTATTCAAAGACAAGCTAGATGCCCTGAAGTTAGCCACAAATGTTGATGGCAGGCAATTCTTGAGCGAGTTGATGGCGTCGAAGGATAAGTGGTCACTTGCATATGACACCGGTGGTTGGAGATGGGGCTTCATGACTAGTAACGTGGCAGAGATGTTCAATAGCCTTCTAAGAGGTTGTCGTGGTCTGCCTGTGACTGCTATTACCTCATTCACCTTCTACAAGTTGAATGCTTGGTTCGTTTTGAGAAAGAAGCATGCGAGGTCTCTATGGACAGCAGGCAAAGCTTGGCCACTTTTAGCATCTCAGGAACTAGCTTTCTTAAAGAAAAAGTCTAAACGATAGAAGGGTTCATGTTTCGATCCGATCAACCATGGATATGAGATTCTAGAGGGTGGTGTAACTAACATTGATGGTGAAGACCGGGGTGCTCGAAAACATAAAGTAGTGACCAATGAGAATAAGTGTATGTGTGGAAAACCAACCATATACCATAGGCCTTGCTCCCACATGATTACAGCCTATCGCCTTAGACGTGTTGACGCTGAGGTCCCTCCCCGTATGGCCGTGAAGTTCTCTTTGAGGAACCTAATGAGCACCTGGAATCCTCCGTTCGAGCCATTTCTTGACGAGAGTCAATGGCCTACTTATGATGGCCCCAAGTATGTGGCTGATCTTGGTTTACTCTGGAAAAGTAGAGGACCTAGGCGGTGGAAGCGGTTCAGGATGGACATGGACCGAGCCACGAAAGGTAGATCAACCACGAGTAAGGTTGGGAGACATTTTGTAGAGGACACCCAAAAGAGTCGTTGCTCTGGTTGCCATAAGACGGGCCACAATAAGAGAAAATATCCTGAACTACTTAGACAACAGGTATCCACCAAGCTAGCTACTTGAATTGCTTTGTGTAATAGTGCATTGGTTTACTTTTATTTTTTTATTGTTATGTTACTTCATACCACATACACATGCTTTAACTTATACTAATGCTTTGGCATTCCTTATGTTGCAGGATGGATCGGTTCCCCCTTCTTGATCCAAGGTTCTATGAGCACCACCTGGCTCGGAGGATCGAGAACGGAGAGGTATATTTAATAATTCGTATGAAACAGTGCATTGTTCATCTTTTGCTATATAGTCCATGCTCTTTATAAAGTGACATGAACTAATACTTTTTCATGCTTGTCTTTTTTTTGCAGGTTTTGAATGTGCTGAGGCCAATGACACATGAGGCCTCTACAACCATGGTCTACGACGAGAGGTACATGCCCCTCCTGAAGCTGGCGAACCTTGCTACCGTTGCTCGTGTTTGTCGTCGAGGCACGCCACCTTTCAACCCAGCGGCGCTGACGGTGTTGATAGATCGGTGGCGTCCGGAGACACACAGCTTTCACCTACCGTGCGGGGAGATGACGGTCACTCTCGAGGACGTTGCCATGATCCTTGAAGTCAAAATCCGAGGATTCCCAGTGACAGGAGACATGGAGTCTGAAGGATGGCAGCAGCGGGTTGAGCACTTCTTGGGACGTCCCCTAGCGGCAGTTGAGGCTGGCAAGAAACGGCGTAGCAGTGGGGTGTCCCTGAGGTGGCTTCGTCAGTAGTTTTGGGAGTGCCCACCCAACGTAGACGCCCAGACCGTTACATACTACTGTCGGGCCTATGTCCTGCACATGTTTGGTACGGTTCTCTTCCCTGACGACACTGGAGACACGGCGTCTTAGATGTACATCCCGTGCCTTTGGAATCCCTGGTGCATACTGGAATCCTTTGCCTCGAAGCGACGAGGTGCCCAAGCTCGGCGTTCCGTAAATTGACGTCGAGCCATTAATCTCGGCGTGAAAATATTAAACACGAGGTAGGTGTGTGGGCTAATCCGACGACGTCCGTGGCCCAAACGTCAGCGTGGCTCGACTCGGCGCCTAGCTGTCCGATCTCGGCATGGGCCGACTCAGCGCCGAGGTTCGGCCCAAACCTGGAGGGGGCCGTGGTGATCCAAACCCTAGGGTTGGCGTGGTCCGACTTGACGCCGAGCCTTAGCCCAACACTTCACGTCAACGGCCAAGGCAAACCCTAGGGTTGGCGTGGGCCGAATCAACGCCTTGGTCATCTACCTCGGCGTCGTCCAACTTGACGCCGAGCCTATAAATCATAAAAAAGAAATAATAAAGTATTAAAGATAGAGGTCTTCTAAACCTTTGGTATAGGTTGAAAACCTATTTGCATGATTCAAATGAAAAATCTTTCTCAACGATTCCTCTTCTACTAACACGAGTTATACTAATAAGAGTAGACATGCTATATTTATGTTTGTATGTTTGTTCCTGTAGGAAAAATTGAAGGTTGGTTCGATTTCAATCCCCTATTTTTAGAGAGAGTCAAATCTTTTTTTTAGTTTGGGAATCAACCATAGTACATGAAACTTAGAGATACGTAAACTGCAATTTATGAAATAGCGAATGCACAACGGTTACACTCACATCAAAACTAACAATGGCATGTCGCAAACTAAACCTAGCATGCCTTAGGAGATTGAAAAGAACAACTCATACAAGCATTCCACATTCGGATTGACTAACAAAGGTTGGTCCTAATAATGCTCCCACATATTGAACTGAGTTGCGCCTTCCACATAATATCCTCTAGTTGACGGCGGCGGTGGCGGTGGCGGTGGAGAAGGAGGCCCGTCCTTCTTATGGTACGGGCACTCGCAGTACGGATTATTGCATAGTGCCTCCTCTGCATCATTGTTGTTGTTGTCGTCCGACTTGTCCCTGTTACCACTTCGAGGGCCATACTCTAGGTCAAAGATGCGTCCCTGTAGATATGTGATGTACTGTTGATGGAGATAGATAGGAGTAGGGTCGACCCATCTAGTGAAGCCATAGTTATCCGGACAGTTTGAATCCTGAAAACCCATCTACCAATAAGTACTACTACAAACCAAATGCAAATCTAAAAAAGGAGAGAGTTCAAAGGAAATACAAATTCTCGTGGGCATCTAAAGAAACGACGGCCTCCACCATCACAGTCGTTGTACATCTGCACAATGCAATCCAAACCGTGGCGACATTTTGGCCAATCTTTAATGCGCTTGTCGTATGATCTAAGAGGTCTCTCATCGGTGAAGTCACTCTTTCTCTCCAAAGGAAATTCCTCTATTGGTTCTTCAAAAGAATCAGGACCCAGAGAACCCTCCCACACAATCAGAGGTTCCTTCCTCACCCCCTTTCCTCTCCCTCTGCCGAAACCCTTTCCACTCGAGGAACCTCCGCTCGACATTTGCTAAAACTAAACTAGAAAACAAGTTGTGTGGATGTGGAGCAAGACATGGAGCACTATATATAGAGATGAAGGCAGGTTCATCATAAATGCTACTTGACAAAAAACTTATGTGCGTACTCATTTATTGAATCTGCAAAGGCTAGATGCTTCATCTAAAAAGCCTACAACCATGACTGGTCATTTCATCTGAAAAGGCTACACCTGTGTTTTGTCACTTCATCTAAATATAGTACATCACTCTGATATTAATTCATTGCGTATACGGATATAACAGTAAACGAATCTAGGCTTTTCAGTGAGTTTTTAAATAGACTTTTCATTGTCTGCAACAGTACTTGTAGCCCTTGCAGTGACTGCAACAGCACAAGTAGCCTTTTCAGTGATACAAACAGTAGCACTACAGTCCTAGAATAGTTAACGAAGTACAGGGCATAAGACCATCTGAAATAAAAGCATAGTGCATTACAACATAATAAAAAAAGTCCAGAGAATAAGTTTATCTGAAATAAAAGCAGAGTGCATTACAAAATAGTAAAAAAAGTTCAGGGCTACACAATATCGCTCATGAATAAACCAAATACCTACTGAGTGCAACGAGGCCACTTTCCCTTACTCTGGGCATCGGGATTCTCCTCCATCGTTGCCTTCGCTCGGTGCACACGCTCAAGCTTCTTCTCCCTCTCCGTCCTATACGCAGCAACACGTCTCCTTTCCTCCTCTTCCTTATGCTCCTTTTCTATAGCCTCCTGTCTGCATCTCTGCTCAAACCTCTCCTTAACCTCCGCATCCCACTCCTTCAGGCCTTTTAGATGCTGCTTGTCCGACTCCTTGATTTCAGTGTCAATCCACTGCTCAAAGTCACACAGTGGTAGAACGGTCTGTAAGAAAAATAAATTGTTACAAAACAAATAAATAAGCAATACTTAATATCACAAGAAAATTAATTAACACACAATAAAAATTCCTCACAATCGATGCACGACGCTGTTGCTTTGTAGGTTTCTATGCATAATTAGGACACATCCAGTACCTCTGTCTATATGTTTTCTCATCTTCAGAGATGTCTACTTTACAAGGATCACCACAAAAACATATTGGGCGAGGAACACCTTCAGGGAGAGGCTTTAGGTCGTAGGGATTTGCCCTCTGGCGACCATAGCTACAATTGAAAGAATTTAGTCATATTAACGGAGAACCAAACCTAAACCTAGGGTTTTCTATTTGTTGCACAAATAATGAATAAATATTGGGATTACCTTGGAATACGAGCTTTACCACGCCTTGACATCCTAACATTACGTAGAAAAAAAAATCAATCCAAAGTACCTTGTAACGAATGTAAAGCTACTGACACTAAATCACCATACCTCCCAAATAAGCTTTTCATTACAAACCCTAAGCAAATTTGAATCCCAACAAACACAAAATTTAACTCAATGATTATAAACCAGAACATATACAACAACAACAACAACAATCATACATTTGGATCATTCAATCATTTAAACCACCATACATTGCACGAATGACATGAACATGAACCAAACATATAATGCCAAGTTAAAAAACAACCGAATCTAAATGGATGAAATGAAAGAGGGGAAAGAGGAGTACCTTGACAAAATGTTCTAGTCATAAAAAATTGAAATGTAATGACCAACAAATAACTAAAATACATACTAACCCTAATGACCAACAAATAACTAACCCTAATGACAACTACAATAAACAAAGAACCTTAATGACCAAAATAACTAGAAACCAAACTAACCTAACATGTTCAGCACATAAAACAGTTAAACAACAATGCACTTAATTATCCTAAGCCATACATTTTGCAAATGCAAACACACATATATCAAAACACCATACACCCATGATTCCACATGATTAGAGATAATGCAAGCACATCTACGCGGATAGATTGGAGGAGGGGAGGGACCATTACCTCGAGGAAACTTCGGGAGACGAGATCCGGCCACCTAGGGTCGTATTTGGGGTTTAGAGTTTCGTGTGGGTCGTGGGGGGATTTGGGAGACAGAGAGCCGCCGGGCTTCAGAATGGAGGGAGGAAGAAGAAGGGGGCCGCGGCGCGGCTTCAAGAGACCAGACCTCGGCGTTGAGTCGGGCCGCGCCGAGTCTGGTGGCTCGGCGTTAAGTGACCCCGCGTCGAGCTATTGGGCCACGGAGCGTTGTTGGGCCGCCTGGGCCGCGCGCCGGATGGTGCCAATAGCTCGGCGCGTAGTCCCGCAGCGCCGAGGTTGGGCCTGTGGCGTTGGCTGACACGACGCCGACGTGTCGGACCCCACGCGCCACCGTGTCGCCGTCGACCGAGATCGTCCGTGACGTGGCAAGACCTCGGCGTCTTGTCAGTCGACACCGACCCTCATATCTTGGCGTAATGTTCTAAGACGCCTAAAATTGATCTATTTTCAACAAACGTTTTGGCATAGGTCTTTTTATAAAAAATATTTTCAAAAGGACAAAAATACAAAAATTTCACGCTGCGTGCGCCGGTGGCGCCGGTGGTTTGACCCTGGTGCCGACGGGCGACGGGAGTGATGGACTGATGGTCGTGCTCACTGTTGGACAAAGATGTGGGCCATGCTGACCTGGTGGTATGCGCGCGGGCCACCGTTCGATCGTGTGTGCCGGCAGATCTGGCCCGTGCGAGGGTTCCTCTGGTGACTGAATTCCTAACCGATCTGTTTCTTTCGGCCGTGGTTTTGTTGTTTATGGCATGTTAGCAACTTAGCATGACACTGGAATCTGCATGTTCAACTCCCATCATACATTAGTTAGTTACATAATTCGTGAGATTTGATCGGGTATTCGACTTTCGAGCGTTGCTAAGCATGTTATCGGGTTTGGAAATGGAGTGCCTTTGTGAAGTTGTTGTGGTGTTTGGTGTGGTGTCACGTTGATGTGGAGTGAGGCGCCAATCTTTTGGTCCGAACGCTCGGACGGAAGCACTGTGCCGAGCAGTCTCCTCCGCGTCGTATTTTTTTATTGGGCTCTTTTTTCTAGTGGGCCAGCAATAATATTTTATCAGCCTGTTCGATTGACTGGTTCGTATCATCGCTGGCTGATTCATTGAAACAGTGTCCATACAAGGGGCTGGCCAGCCCAGCATGCCAGCCAGCCCCAGCGCCAAGCTGAGCTGATAGACACGTAGTTCGAAGTCTGTGCCATCGTCCGCGTCGAAATGCAAAAGCCGATAGCGCCAAGCTGAGCTGATAGACACGTAGGCTCTTGAGGCCAGCGCCAACCCAGTGAAGTACTGCCTTGTATGTGTGCCAGTAAAAAAAACACAAATTTGATCAAATTTATAGCAAATCCTATTAATATTTATATCTCTAAATAAATTTATTATAAAATTATATTCTATAACTAATCTAATAATATTTATTTTATATCATAAATGTTTATACTTTTTTATATAAATTTAGTTAAAATTTAAATTGTTTGATTTCTCGAAAAACAAAAATTGCATTCATACGTGGACGAAGGGAGTAGCTCGCTGCCTCAACCAGCCAGGTAGGTTCGGATGTCAGGTTGGAGGTAAAGTGTAGTGGCTTGCAGGTTGTCAGAGGAGCTTCTGCAGGTTACTAGAGCTTATTTAGACTGAGGTTAGGAATCGGTATTTGACACTGTAGTATTTTCGTTTGTATTTGACAATTATTATCCAATTATGGTCTAACTAGGCTTAAAAGATTCGTCTCGTAATTTACAATCAAACTATGTAATTAGTTATTTTTTTATCTATATTTAATACTTTATGCATGTGTCCAAAGATTTAATGTGATGAAGAGAGAGTAAAAAAACTTGCAATCTAAACAAGGCCCAGTGCTTCATGCTAATATGGTGATTGAAAGGGACAGCTGAGTGAGGAGAAAAAAAACAGAGTACGATGAATGCAGAGAAATAAAAAAGCTAGTTTTGGTTTCCAATGTGAGTCTGGTAGCACCATGGATATATACTTGCATCGGGCGTGCTCTGATACAGTGCTCAGTGCTGTGGCAGACGCAATACAAACCCTACACTCTGGCTTCACATCAGTTTTTTCTTTTCATTTTTCATTTTTCTTATTCTTTTCTCTTTTTCTTTTTCTTATTCCATTCTTTTTAGTTTTCTTTTCATGCTTATATTTATTTATCTTTTTCTTTTCTTATTTGTTTTTTTGTTGATTTTTATCTTGTTTTCATTTCTTATCTCTTTTCTTTCTTTTTTTCTTTTATTAAAATCAACTATGTTCTCTTATTTGTGCTTGGTGTGGTGTCACATTGACACGTTGCTGTGGAGAGCGGGCCTGCTCCGTTTGTTACAAAAATTTATATACCTTATACCAAAAATTTGGAAAGTAAAATTTATAGATACCTTATAGGCTTATACCAAAGATTTTTTTTTCAATAAAGTTGGTAAAAATGTTTGCCACTCAAATGTAAGATGTTGACAAACTTTGGTAGCAAATCAAATCGCTGCCAAAAAAATTTGATTCGCCATATATTTTGTTAAACAAAATTTGGTCATCAAGCAATAAGACCCTGAGTCCCTTTGCGCAATAGGCTGGGCCGATGGAAGCTGTGTGTGGGCTTTGATCCTTGGGCTTTGTGAGGCCTGACACTATCTTTTGAGTTACTCTTACTGCAGAGTTCTTCAAACGTAATCCCAATTTTCCAAACCACAAGCAATAAATATAGGCTATATAGCACAAACGCAAGTTTGAATCCACTCCCTTTCGGAAAATACAAAGCTCGTCACGGTGTACCATGAACGTGCTGTGGTTGCAAATACACAGGGCAATCACCAATGGTGTGATTTGGAAATCGCAGAATGATGACGGGGGCGCTTGCATCTTCTGATAGCAGTTGAGTGGCAAGCGGAAGGAAACCACTATACTGTACTGTACGTACACCACTGTTTTGGACCGCACGTGAAATCCAGATCCGTAACCAAATCGATAGTGAGCCCAGGATTTGGAGCATGCAGTTCAAAGATTACCTGACGAACACAAACATAATGCTGCGTATGTAAGTTCCTTATAACACCTATAAAGATGATTGATCTTCTGAAAATACACCTGCTAAGGCGTTAACATAGGTTCCTGAATTTTGCTGAGCGTTTATTTTCCTCCTTTTATTTTGACTGGATGGATTGGAACAAGAAAATACCAGATCAAGTTACGCTAGATTTTTGTTAAAGAAAACCTTTCTCTGCATAGGAAAGTGGATCAATGCTATTTCTCCACATTTTTGACAACATAACCAGATAGCACATCGTAAGGATAGGTAATCTACGTACAATGATGTCGTCCCCAGGTCTGAGGATAGGCGCTGGAACATAAAGGGGCACATTGTGGTCCGTGTGCCTGGAGAAAAAAAAGAACAATTCAACTTCAGCTCTAATGAGCAAACACACATATTATGGATTGAAAATAATGTCTGGAATTCTTAAACAATTTGCAGAACAAAATTCTCAGGTTTGTACCGGTGGGGCCAACCTAGCCATGAGATTCAAAAAGTGATAGCATGATCCTTACGACTATTATGTGAATAAATTTGGATTACTTCAAAATTTCACACTCGTATGGCCAACTATATGCAAAGCTGCAATCATGTTATTTCATAGTGTGATGAACCTTAGTATGGTTCATCAGTGGGGTAAGCACCACCAGGAGGATGACTGGACGGCAAGTCGGCTGCTTATACTGGGAGGAGACTTGGATTGGGTGATGAACTGGGGAACGGGGCTAGATTGATTTCTTCTTGCTTGATCCCATAATAGCTGCCAGCTACTCCTTGTATAGAGCTAGGCAAGGCCCTAAGCCCAAAGAAAGCCAAACATCTGACAAAATAAACCCCATGACAGATGCATGAAATATAAACTTAAATGATAAGTTCAGTAACAATAACGGAAATACACATATAATTATATTTGTTGATACCTGGCCTATCTGTTCCATACAAAGTGGATGGTCCAAAACAGAAACTTTCATAGGATCACTGATATTATCAATGATGTCAAACAGAGAAGCAACCTTTTGTAATTTCACAAGCCTGTAACTTGCTTTTTCAATGTCAGAAGAAAGTGGATGAAGAGGAGTCTCAGTACATTAATGTATCTTCTCAGTGCTGCTTGATAATTGTAATGAGAAATCAAAATATAGAAATAAACAGTACTTAAGGAACAAGTTATGCGCATATAAAGTTCTTTTGAGAATTTGCCAGAGATTCTAAATGAAGTAATTCCTACATCCACTAATCTACATTGGCACACACTATGCCCAGGATAGGAATTTAGGATCTGCCACTCAAAATCCATTGAGTATTCCATTTTTATCTCATGCTGAACTACAAAAAAAACATATTTCAATTTTGGAACCACATGTATATATGATAACTGATAAAACAATTCCTGATGCACCCATATCATGTCTGAGAAAGAGCGGAAGATTTCAGTTAAAAGGACAGCAGTGAGACCCATAGGAACAATAGCGAGCGAATTCTCTCTTTCTTTTTTGAGGGAAACAATAGCGAATTCTGGTTCACATCTATGCATTAAAATCTTGATATCTAAAGAACTAATCTATTTTATGACTCAAAAAACTATTGATTTGGAGCCAAAATATGTTTGTAGCCCTCATGCTTTCAGAAATGCTACTTGTTGCCGGTCTTCAGAAGTGGTAGTCTCTTGATAGTCTTTAGATGCAGAAGTTTCAGAATCACCATGGGGAGCATCAAATCCCTGCAGACCATTAGATGGCATGTATCCAGGGTTGTGTCTATAGAAGCCATTGTTATTTTGGATACGTGGCATGTCAAAACTTCCCTGGTGATGTGGTAACTGAGATTCATGTGACTGCGCTTGAGGACCACCGTATCCCAGTTGCCCTTGGGTTGATCCATAACCACTTGAGCTCCAGCGGGTGTCATATGCAGGTTGTGCTACTCGATTTCCAAATCCAACCTGTTCTTGTTGAAGCTCAAAGCGATATCCTGACTGAGGCAATTGGGCACCATACCCAACTTGTGGTGGATGGTTGCTAAATTTTGGTTCTCTCTGGGGAGAACCAAACTGACCATGCTGATTTCCTATGTTGCTATATCCTGGTTCACCCTGAGAAGCACCAAACTGTGGCCGGGGTGGCTGAGATGAACCAACTACAGCCTGTACAGGCTGAGGTGCACCATATCCAGGCTGCGCTTGAGGAGCACCAAAACCTGAATTCCATGAACGAGATGAGCCAAACTCAGGCTGCTGATTTGGAGTGTTACTAAGTGTTGACTGTTGTGGCTGAGAGTAAACAAATTCAGGTTCCATTGCTGGAGCAGAGCTAAAGCCAGGTTGTTTTACTTGAGCAGGACCAACTGCATTCCGCGAGTGATACTCATTCCTCGACTGATACTCTGTCCTAGGCTGAGCTGTTGGCATAGGTTTTTCTTCAAAAGCTTTCTCGATTTCTTCCTGTCGACCAGCCTTCTTGAAAAAGTTAACAACAGACTCACGGAACTCTGGAGGAGGCACAATACTACCTCTTGCCATGTCCATTACTAGGCCCCTTGCTTGATCCAAGTCCCCTTCTTTGCATAAGGCTTTGACAAGGATTTCAAAAGTGGTCATGTTTGGTTTGATCTCCTTGTCAGGCATCCTCCTGTACACCATCAAGGCATCATCAATCCGGCCAGCTTCTGTAAGCCCTTCAAACATGCGGTTGAAGAAACCAATATTGAACTTTGGCCCATGCTGCTTCCCATCTGCCATTTTGTAGAAATATTCCATTGCATCTTCCACACGGCCTTCCTTGAAGCATGAGTCAACAAGGTAACTGTAGGTGTACACATCTGGAAGGACTGACTTCTTCTCCATCTCCTCGAAGAGCTTTTCTGCCTCAGCTAGCATGCCATTCTCACAGAGTTTGCCAATGATGTTGTTGAAGCAGCCGACGTCCATTTGGACATTCTTCCTGGGCTGGCGGTGGAAGACCTCAATCGCCTCCTGGAACTTGCCCTCCCTGAAGCACTGGTTAACCATGACATTGTAGGACTCGGCGTTGATGCCGATGAAGCTTGGTGGGGTGTGGTTGTCAATCATGGTCTCCCATAGGTCGTTGGCCTCCTTGTGCTTGCCGTGCTTGAAGAGTGTCTCGAGCAGGACGTTGCAGGTGGCCGGCGTCATCTTGAAGCCCCGATCAAGAAGGGACTGGTAGTTGTCTATGGCCTCCTTGTCTTTGCCCTGCCTCCAGTAGCCCTCCATGAAGGTGGTGTGGACAACACCGTCGTAGACAAGGCACCTCTCTGCGAGCTCGTTAAAGAGCTCGAAGGCCCTGCCCCAGTCGTCGAGGTCGATGTAGCCAGCGATGAGGTTGTTGTAGACGAGGGAGTCGGCGCCAGCGCCGCGGTCGAGCATCTCGCGGAGGAGATCGAGGGCGTCACGGATGCGGCCAGCAGCGACGAGACCCTTGGTGAGGTGGCGGAAGGTGACGGCAGAGGGGGAGAAGGGCGCAGACGCGAGCATGTCGTGGTAGACCTGCACAGCGGTGTCGACGCGGTCGGCCTCGCAGTGTGCGAGGATGAGGGTGTTGTAGGAGACGATGTTGGGGACGATGTTGGAGCGGCGGAAGAAGAAATCGAAGAGGGCGACGGCGTCATCGTGGCGGGCGGCGCGGACCATGGCCGCGGCCACGGCGTTGCAGGTGAAGACGGTGGGCCGGACGCGCGAGGAGACAGCGGCGCGGGCAGCGACTGAGGCGCCGTCTAGATCACCCGAGCGGATGAGGGACTGGACGCGGTTGTGGAGGCTGAGGCGCGGGCCGGTGAGCGCGGAGGTGGTGTCCGGGAGGCGGGGCGCGTTGGGGTCCCGCGGGGGAGGCGGGCCGCGGCGGAGGGCGTTCATTGGAGGCTCGATGCGGAGGCGGCGCTTGCGGCGGCGGCGCTCGGCGGCGGCCTCCTCGGCGGACGAGAAGGCCAAGTGGCGGCGCCCCATGGGGGTGAGGAGCCCCGCAAGGGTGGGTGGTGGTGAGGAGCAGATGGCGGGGACGGGCGAGGGGTGGAGGTGGGAGAGGCGGCGGAGGAGCAGGACACGACGGTAGAGCGCCATCTCCCCTTTGGAGGAAGGGAACAAGCGTTGCGCTGCCTTGGTCGGCGCCGGCGGCGGAGTAAGGAAGGGAGGGAGAGTAGGCGGAGTGATCTGCGTCTGCCCGCCTGCGTGGGAGCGCCCTGCGGCTGCAAAACCCTCGCGGCCTAATGTGGGCGGGACCACCGTTCGATCGTGTGTGCCGGCAGATCTGGACCGTCCAGAGCAGCTTCTTCCTTCCTCTGTTCACTCCTTCCGTTCCCCACCTGACCCACATTCATAGATCCACCCACCGAGTGTCATCGTCGTCGAGCAGTCAATCTTTCAGAGTGCCATTTTTGCAATTTTTTCTACGGGGACCGCCTCTGCTCGCAACGCTATTCCTCCCTCCTCCGCGACCGCGAGCGGCCCTCCGGCGAGACGCGTATCTCGTGGCCGCCAGAGCTTTGAGGCAGGGCAAGCTGGTCCGGGTTCGAGAGCTCCTCCCTCACCTGCCGTCCTCGTCCACATGCCGCTGGAGAAATGCCCGCGGTCCCCAGGTAGGAGGTCCCCCGCGGCCCGTTCGAGCTCGAGCGAGGCTTCCTCTGGTGACTGAATTCCTAACCGATCTGTTTCTTTCGGCCGTGGTTGTGTGGTTCATGGCATGTTTTAGAGTATAGCATCTGCATGTTCAACTCCCATCATACATGGTGGACTTCAGAAATTTATAGTTACATAATCCGTGAGATTTGATCGGGTTTTCGAGCGTCGCAAAGCTTGCGATGGCCATTTCACTACTGTTCCACTTTGCAATTGGTCAGATTATGAGTTCACACTGGGTTAAACAAGCTAATTTTAAGCCCTATATATGTGCTTTGTACTGACTCGGTTCATTATGTGAAAGCTTATGAGTATTGAGCTGTCTAAAGTCTGTCCATATTCAAAACCTTGATTTATACCTGATTACACGTTTGTTTCACAATGTTGTTTCCTACTCTGATTTGTACTTGTATGATGATTTGAACATGTGGCTTACAGTTATTTGTGAACAAAGAGTTCTAATTCCAAACGAGCATGGGGAGAAGCTTGTTGGTTTATTACATCAAACAAGTTCAAAGAAACTTGTGATCCTTTGCCATGGATTCCGAGCCACAAAGGCAAGTCCGTACCATCCGTGGGAAACTTTTGCATTTAAGTATATTAGACTAGATTAGATATTGAGTTTAGCCCTATGTTTACAGTCTTTCCCCCCCTACTTGTGTTGCTGTCATATAATATACCCTAGGAACAAAATAGTTTAATTGAGTATCTGATTCTCTTTGGTACTAATTCCCTGTGCATGTACTTTATGAGGATGTTGAGTGAAGTGATAAGTAGGAGTATAAATCCAGCTATTTAAACATCAAAGATCTGAAGATTCTTGTATGTCTCCATTTGGTCTGCTAAAATTATTCTTTTAGGTAGGAATGGAGCATATGGTATTGCTTTATTTCTACTCTTTCCTTTGAGATGTAACACTTTCAAGATGCTTCAACTTCTTTCCTTCTTTCTTTCTTTCTTTCCATCCTTCTCTTTCTTTCTTTCTTTTTGTAAACTTTTGCTTGTGCAAAGTTGTTCCACTTCTGATACAAATTCAATTGAGGTCGTGCTAGTCTTGTTATAAAGAAATGAGCAATAGGAACACAATTCTACCTGTCACTACAAAGTATATGTATATTCTCAATGTAGATATGTACATTCTCAATGTATCGCAACAATAACAAGGACAAAGCCTTTTTAACCCCGAGCAAGTTGGGTAAGCTGGAGAGAAAAATCACACAGAATTCACAAAGTAGAGCAGAAAGGATTATGGATAAAAAGTTAATATGTTCTACTTCAGTTCTATACTATTACTGTCACTATTAGTAATCTGGCACTTTTGAACAAAACCTACAGGATGACAGCATCTTGGTTGACCTTGCCGATGCCATCACAAAGGAAGGAATTAGTGCTTTTCGGTTTGATTTTTCTGGAAATGGGTAAGCCATTGTAACACCTTGTGGTGATTCTTGGCATATATGAGAGCATGGTATCAATGTCGTGGGAGATTTCTAATGTTAGCGTTGAATTGAAATGTGTCCATGCTGTTTATAACATGTCAGCAAGTAGCTACAGCCTGCAGCCATCATTCTCCAATTTAATGTATAATTCTTTGAATAATTTCTGTTCTGAGAACCACGATGAATTTGTCTTCCTGTTTATACTTATGTGTCCTCTTTCTCCTTTAAAGGGAAAGTGATGGTGAATTCCAGTATGGAAGCTACAGAAAAGAGGCAGCTGATTTGCGCTCTGTAGTATTACATTTCTCAGAACAGAAATACGACATAATTGCTCTTATTGGGCATAGCAAAGGTAGGAAAGCTACTGTTTATATGTATTAAGTTCTCCTTTTGTGTTATGCCTATCATGCACAGTATATGTTCATGCATACAAAATTGCATTAACATGCAAAATTGGCATCAAAAGTCGGTTGGGATGCAAACTTGAACTACTGCTTTCTGAGTTTGTTGCTTAGTGGAAAGACAAGTTGAGGAACATTCACTATAACTGAAAGTAATCACTACCTGACATGCATATAGCTTCTTATCTCCATTCCTTGCTTTTTTCTTTTCTTTTCTTTTCTTTTTTGTGTGTGTGAATCATATGTCAGGTGATCATGGTAGTAGACAGCACACAGCAGCCTCTATTTTTTTGTCCAACGAGGCAGGAGAACTGCATATCATTTCAGTATAACTAGGAAAAAATACGAGGAAAGGCTAGAGGGCCAGTTCCATAGATGTATAGTTGCAGGCGTGTCACTTAAACTAGAAAACCTGACCTCCACCACACACACCCTGACCTAATTGTCAAGGATAAGCCACCTGATGAGTAGCTCGTGGAGGGCTGAAGCACCACAAGCTACTCTCATTCGCCACCGACTGACCAACTGTAACGCACCCTTAGCATTGCAGTGTTTCCATATCTCCCAAACCACCAGAATGATGAGGGAGTTGAGGCCTAAAATCCTTGGGCACACTTCTGACAGCACTATTCCACCAATTAGAGAAGCGCCTTGCATCAGGCTGAGGGGCAAGAGCTTTCAGACCCCATTTTTGGAGGATGAGCTACCAAACTTGTCTCCTCTTCTTGATCACACAGGGTACACGTAGTGGGATATGGCAGCCCTCATTTAGCCAGTCGATCGGATGTCCAACATCTATTCTTGATTGCCAGCCAAATAAAGAATTTGCAGCAGAGTGAAGCCCAAGGTTTCCAAATCCGTTTACATGGCGCATACTTGATGGAACCAAAAGAGTAAGCATTATAAGCTGACTTACTAGTGTATGACCCTGGTTTAGTTAGTTGGCAAATTATCGGGCACATTTTGCCGAAGAGCCAAATTATCCACCAAGTCCCATATAAGGAGTTATTCGACAAGGACTTGTACAGAAAGTGCTCGACATTGCAAGAGAATTATTTGACTTGTCATTTACTCCTATAGTTCAATATACTTGGCCAAGTTTGCATGAT
This sequence comes from Miscanthus floridulus, assembly GCF_019320115.1. Taxonomy (NCBI): domain Eukaryota; kingdom Viridiplantae; phylum Streptophyta; class Magnoliopsida; order Poales; family Poaceae; genus Miscanthus; species Miscanthus floridulus. Next base: position 106,596,722 of record NC_089595.1, read on the forward strand.
CATTCCTTTTTCGATGATGTGTTTTCATCTTTGCGTGCCACCCATGCTTTTCATTCTGGTAACACACCATATATAGTATATGGTCTTACTACTTGTATTCCTTTTCTTCAGGAGGAAATGCTGTGCTTCTATATGCTTCCAAGTACCATGACGTCCCCATCATTGTCAACATTTCTGGCCGCTTTGCATTAGAGCGAGGTATTGAGGGGCGCCTTGGGAAGAATTTCATGAGGAGAATAAACAAAGATGGATACATCGATGTGAAGAATAAAAAAGGTCTAGCCTTTCTTTACTGATTGATATGGCATTCTCTCTGTTAATCATACGAGTCTGATTCAATGGACCATTGCTTAGCTTTCTAATCAATTAGCACAGGGTGAGACAAATGCATCTGATCTAGTGTCAATCTTGGAACTATCGAAAGTTAAACTATAGGGGTCGGTGTTTCTGCTCACTCTTTCCAAGCCAGGACACATGGCAATGTAGTGGAACGATTATAAAGAGGATCATCGTTCATCGCATTGTTTTGGTGGTTTTGCAGGGGAGCTGGAGTACCGGGTGAGGAAAGCGAGTCTGGAAGACCGGCTGAGCACTGATACCCTTTTCTCCAGCCGTGCCATAAGCAAAGTCTGCAGGTGAGACATCTCTTACACACGCATGGACACGGCTGTATGTACAGACACCTTCCGTTGATGGAATAAGAAGAAGAAAAATCATCCTGTGATGTGTAGGGTTCTCACGATCCACGGCACCAAAGACGAGATCGTGCCGGCGGAGGATGCACTGCAGTTCGCGGCGAACATCCCCAACCACGAGCTGCGCATCATCGCAAAGGCCAACCACCGTTACACCGGGCACGAGGAGGAGCTGGCCTCGCTGGTGCTTGACTTCCTCAGGTCTCATCTCCACCAGGGCACGTCGCGCTTGCGTCCGAAATTGTAGAGCACACCCACTTAACCATTTGCGAACAGACCTTGAGGAAAAAATCCCCTGTTCCAATCCAAGATTGTGGATATGGTTTGTACTGTCAGGATGTGTTTATCCAGAACCAGAGTTGCTAGAACATCTGCCGTCCAAATCAGCATGACTCGCTGGGTCTAGATTTTCAAAAAGTCAGTGCCAGGCATCTAGGAGTAATCCCCTCATCATTGCATTGCGCCCAAGAGGAGAGACCACCGGTAGCTTTCTGCACAGTGACAATGGCAGGTGGGCCCCGCGTGGCAGGCCTTCCCCCCTCTCCCACTCCCATGGAATGAGGAGAGGATAGGATCGATGGACGCATGGGGGACACGCGAGGCGAAAGCCATCCCGATGCGCTCGCGCCCAAGCCCCAACCGACCCGAGTCAAGTGCTGGAACGACCCGAGCCGAAACAAAGAGGCGCCGTCTGGTAGTGGTAGACTGGTAGTAGTAGTTGTTCAGAGGGGGCTCCTCCTCTAGGCGGTAGGCGCCGCGCCCGATCAGGCCACAGCCCGCAGCGCACAGCGGAGCGCAGGGGGTGGCGAGGAGGACGAGAGGCTGGTGAGTCCAAACAACAGAGGGGGGGGAGGGCAGGCGAACGAGCGAGGAGGTGGCGGCGGCGGCGCGGGCGGGAGTGGACTTAACCGGTCCGCTGTCGCTCCTTAGAAAAGAAGGGTCTATTTTGCCATTGAACTATCGTAAGGGCGTGTTTAGATCCAAAAATTTTTAGGTTTGGGCTACTGTAGCACTTTTGTTTGTATTTGGCAATTAGTGTCTAATTATGGACTAATTAGGTTCGAAAGTTTCGTCTCGTGATTTTTCACCCAACTGTGCAATTAGTTTTTTTTCGTCTACATTTAGTACTCCGTGCATGTGCCGCAAGATTCGATGTGATGGGTAGCACGCAAAATTTTTTGGGAACAAAACAGGCCCTAAGTTTGTTTTTGATCGCTGAACTTGAAAACAGGGATTTTTGACCAGTCAACTCTCAAAGCCAAGTACTCACTTGGCCACTATACCCGTTTAATGCCCTCTCATCTTGCTGACTCGCTAGAGCCCATGGTCTCCCTCTCCTTTATCCTCTCCCCGACGCACCTGGATACCACATTCTGGTCTAGAATGGAACCCTAGGTTGAGTGTTTGCAGAAGAGGGACGCAGTGTAGCTGGGTTCCACTCTTTGGCAGATACTCAATCTAAAGTTCGGCGAGGGAATCTAGTATCAAGGTCAAGGTGCGACGTGGCGAGGATACGGGGAAGCTAGGGTTCCACTCTTCGGCAGATACTCAACAGGTTCCATTCTAGGCGGCGAGGGAATCTAGTATCAAGGTGCGCGAGGAGAGGATACCGGAGAGGAAGACGGAGGGCCCTAGCTGACTCAGCAATTTCCTAGTTTATGACTAATGCCCCGTTCGCTTGGCTGATAAGCCATGACTGAAAATACTGGTGGCTAATTTGTTGTAAGAGAAAAATAATATTCGTTGGTTGAAAAAATACGGCTTATAAGCCAAACGAACCGGGCGCAAAACCAGACTTGAGCGATAGTTCGTGATAAAAAAAAATTGACTTCACAAATCGCTTTCTTTATTTCTAATAGCTGCCGAGCTTAACTTCCTTCAAAACTCGGAAACTGCTGAAATGGAGTCTGGAACGACTAGGTCATTGTGTAACAACAGACAAAATGGTAAATGCAAGACCATGTGCAAGATGCAATTCGCAAAACATTCATGCAAAAGACTAGCCTTTCCCCTAGAGCAAAATTTCCCAGCGGCACGGCACGCTTGATGAAAGTACAGCACACTAAGCCAGTGGTATGCACAATAAGACATACCAGAGTGGCAACCATCTTTACTCCAAGCATAAGAAGAGCACATATATAATATCTGAAACCCAATACAGCAAGTGACAAAACTACCACATAACACCATGTCCCAGAAAAATCCCCCCGCCAATTCCATAAAACCAACAAGCTCCCCCTCAAGGGCTCCACAAAACCAACTCAATGACATTGCATCAAGCAGAACCTAATTGCTCCACAACCAATACATCAAGCAGAACCTAATTGCTCCACAACCAATGCCTGCCAATATTCGATGTGCAGCACCTTACTGCTGCTTGCACTCTGCAGGTCGTTCGCCTTGCTGCCCTTCCCCTCCAGCAGTTCCCTTGGTCTTCTGTTCCAAAGAGGAAAGGCAAAAAAATGTCAAAACATACTCAGAAGCTGGAAAGGGTGTAGAAGTGATATTCCTCGTTAGAGAGAAAAAAAGGTTTCTATACCTTGGTATCGTAATCATCATCATCATCTTCATCCTCGTCGTCTTCGTCTTCGTCGTCATCATCTTCATCGTCGTCCTCCTCACCATCCATAACTTCAAAGTCCTCATCTTGAGCAGCCTCTCCAGTGAACCACGAGACAGCATGTGGGATAATCTTGTCTCTGATGGTAGATCTGGCAGATATAGAAAGGATAGTTTAGAAGAAATAAACAAACTCAATCTTGGTGCATCAACAGATTGATCAAATCCCCTGATCACAGAAGCATATAATCTGTAACAGGACGGAAACTACTACATATAATACAGAACACATAACAACATACCCAATATCATAATCTTGCTCCATTTGGTTCTGCAACTGTTCAGCCTATTGAAAAGGGAACATCAAGTCAAATTCAATCATGTTCGTGTATGCATGTTTAACCATAAAAGCAGGTAAATATAAGCTAAAAACTTACTGTATCCTCATCAATTTCCTCATCGTCATCAGGGACTTGAGGTGGACTGAAGAAGTTGAAGAAGCTCTCACAATCTTCAGTTTTTGTGATAGGTTTAGTGTTCTTTGACCCCTTCCGTGGCTTCTTTTTTAGCACCTTTTGTGTCAAGCACTTCCCAGGGTACCATTCAATTTCAGTACTGAAATTGATGAACATAGGCATTACTAAAACTTTCTATCCATCCAAAAGAAAACTTAACTCCACGAGGAAAATATTTAATAATTACCCAATGGCTTTCTCCAGAATTGGTTCATCCTCATCAATCATGTGATATGTTTTTGTAAGCACTGAATTCTTGAAGAACGGATTTGTATCAAAGTGAAATTCAAGCTTAAAGCCCTTTGGCTCGCTGATCCTGTACCACTTGATGTCCTTGAGGTACTTGAGAGCTTCCTCATCCCTCTCCTGGATCTGAAAATTGAAGGACAAGAATTATTTAAAGCCAATCAAAGACTGGTTTGTGTAAGAATGCATTACAACATGTTGGAATACAAAGTATCGATGGCCCTCAGAACAAAAAAAAAAGTAAAAAAGATGCAAGACTTCACCTCCTCAGCTAGAATTTCATGATTCTTCATTGCATTAAGCCAGAAAGCTGGTACACCTTTTTCTTCTGCAAGGAAGCATTGTGATTGAAGTCAAAACAAAAGTCAAGAGGATACATTTCTTCTTTAAGAGTTCCATTATCCAATGGAGACAAGAGTTCTTAAGCAGGTGGAAACTATGTTCACCTTTTTGCTCAGCAGAGGTCTCATCTCCACTCTTTTGCTCTGCAGGGGTTTCAGCTGCACTTTCTTCTGTGACACCCTCAACCTCAACCACACCATTGACAATTTCGTAACGCTGTCAATTTCAGGTCCAATAAAACAATCAGATGGGTCATGGCTCATGGCATCAAATAGGATGCAGCAATAGTGAAGGGATGCCTGTACTTTATGGAGCATCAGAATACTAACATTTCTTTTGCATACATGCTAATCAAGTGTCTATTGCTATGGTAGGCGTATGAATTCTCAGAGCAGTTCAGAAGTTGAAAAAAATAGCAACAGTACAAAACCGAACACAACAAATACAGAGGCATCATTGTATCAAAACATGAACAAGCTTACCTTTGAGTAAAGTGGTTCATACAACTTCTGATACTTGGCTTCTAGAGCTGCTCTCTCCTCGAAAAACTTTGCCTCAAGTTCATTGTGTTGGCCCTAGAAGACAGTATACAATGGTAATAAACTAACCAAAATTGTATCTAGAGCATCAATTCAACTTGCCCAAGTGATTACTATATAATAATACAGAACCAAGTGGTAAACCAATCAGCGAGAGATCTGCATGACAGAAAGGCATAAATATGTTGCACAAAGTAAACCCAGTCTAGACGCATGCGTAATAAGAGAGCTTCTGTCTGATACTTTGATCTAAACTAAGGTTTTCACATGGTTAGATTTAGATCTATAAAGATAATGTGTATCAGTATCATACCATTTCCAAAATTCAAAATCCCAATACACCTTGAGTTCAGGAGCCAAAGGCTCATTAGTTATTACAGGCAAAAATATAAATCTAGAGCTCACAACCAGGCATCATAAATATCATCCAATGTGTGACACAAACATTCACAGTGGCTGGCACTTCTCCAGAATCTCCAGTAATAATAGTATCCAACATTGTCCTAGCTCCTATTAGGATTGGAATTGCTGGTGCTAGTGCACACCAACCATACACCGTCATACCATTATGACAAGTATAAACACAATCACATAATGCATCCTTTATTAGACACAGACAATGATACAGAACCACACAAAGCTCCCTACCGATGCATGCCACAACAGCAGAAACTATCACAAAACCAACATCATAGTCCCACAAGAGTAAGCAACTTTATACCTGGATCTCCCTGAGCTTCTCGACGCGCTTCCTGACCTTGGGCTCGAGGTTCTCGAGCACGTCGGTATGCCGCGACGCCAATCCCTCGAGCGTGTTCTAAACAAGCGCGAGAAAACACCGATTCAGCGTAGGATCACTATGAAATCCCCCAAAAACCGCCCAACCCGACCACAAGCCCGCCAAAACTGCAACAAAAAAACAGCGAACCGCCGCCCGGGAATGCAATAGAAAACTCACCTTGATCGACGCCACAAGGTGGGCCTTGTCCTCCGCGCTGAGCTCTGCATCGGAACCGCCGCAAACCAATCAGACAAAGGCACCGCGCCCAAGCAACGGCAATAGAAATAGAGAGGCGAAGCAACGAACCGGCCGAGTTGGGGATGGCGGCGCCGAGGGCGGAGAGGTCGAGGGAGTCCTTGCCATCGCTCATGGCTGCGGCGCGAGGCACTGGAAGCTTCGGGGACGATTTGGGGGCGGGCGGGGAGGGGAGGAGAAACCCTAGCGGCGGCGGGGGAGGGGGGGCGCTGGGTTGAGGGGAGAGGGAGGGGATGGCGGAGGAGGGGATAAAAAGAGTGGGGATTGAGGGCTGCGATTTATAGCAGGCGCGTGGGAACTCGAGAAGACGTGGGGGGAAGCGCCGGTTTGGTTTGGAGTTTGGACTCCGCCTCCAGTCGCGAGCGGGGGAAGGGCGGGAGAGAGAGAGTACCTTTGGGCCCACCTGTAGGCAAGCGAGATGCTGGAATATGCCTGCACGCTGTCACGGTCCGTACGCTATAAAAAAGTCACAATTCAAGAATTTTAGTTGTAATAAAATTTTATTCAGGCCTCGTTTAGATTGCGAAAAAATTTTAACCCGATGAATAATATCACTTTCATCTTATTTGACAAATATTGTCCAATCGTGGACCAACTAGGCTCAAAAGATTCATCTCATGATTTCCAACTAAACTGTGTAATTAATTATTTTTTTTACCTACATTTAATACTCCATGCAAGCGGCTAAAAATTGATGTGATGAAGAGAGGGTGAAAAAACTTGGAATTTAGGTGGCATCTAAACAAGGCCTCAGACTAGTTTTGCAATCAAGTACTCAATTAATCCATTATTACATTTTTTCTGGCATAGCTCTAAACAGCTTCGGTTCCATAGGACATGACTTGGAGAAATCGTTGCAGGAGCCAGAGCCGATAAAGCCAAAATGGTTCCTATTTATTTTGTGTAGGGAAATAAAAACAGCTCCTTGTTGTAGTTTATAAAAAATCTAAAACTGAAGCTGACTGAAAGTCTACCAAATGGAGTCTTACGGTTTAGCCTTATGCTGAATTTATAGAGCTCACAAAAAACGATTGGATACCAGCAAACTAGTAAGCACTAAACCTATTAGAATTTGTAAGATAACCACCTGCTACTAATAGGGGGTAATTCAAACAGAAATGCTATACAACACATATGTGTTTTGACAAAAAAATATATATATATGGATTTTTTTATCTCTCTCAGCCATCCGATGCGCGTTGTGGAGTCCATCCAACTGTACACGTCTGCATCTCTAGAAGCCTCTCCACACTACGTGAATAAAGTCCGTCAGTCTTATCCTTCCCATCCTTATCCTCTTCTATTCCTTTCCCTTCCACCGCAGCTCCATAGCTCTTCTCCATGACCCACGCGCGCCTGCTCCACCCAGCGCTGCTCACCTACGAGACGGCTCCCGCGTCTTCTTCCTCTGCTCCATGCCCATATGCTCCCGTCACCTCTGCTCGGCTACAGGACAGCGCGATGGCCGGCGTGCCTTCTTCCTCTGCTCCCCTCCTGGCTGCGGGACGGCGCGGCGGCGTCCGTGCCTTCTTTCTCTGCTCCCCGCCCTCCTCCTCCGCCTGCAGCTCCGGCCAGCACTTCTCCCCAGCGCCCGCGTCCGCGCGCGGCCATGGCGGCGGCGGCGGTGGATTTGTGATTTGTCCTTCCATAGAAAAAAAAATGTGATATGTGATATGTGATATGTGATATGTGGAGGCTGGAGGTAGAAGAAGGGTGGAGGCTGTTGGATCTTAATCTTATGGTGCAAAAAAATCATGTGTTGAAACTACGTAAAACACATGGTTATGTAGTAGACACCTCAATTCAAAAGGAATTCTAGAGAAAAATGTGCAAAAAAAATCTATTGTGTGCTCGAAAAGTTTGGCAAAGCTCGATATTTGAGAATACCTTTTGTATTTTTTGAAAGTCTGAATGAGTGAATGACTTTTTTCCCTGTCAACTGTTTTATTTAAAAAATCGTATCGATGCCATCTGGTCAACAATGGTTTTCTGAACTAATCCAAAGTGTTGGTAAAAGAAACATCTGGGGACGTTTATGAAGTCTCCTCAAAATGCACTTCCTAAACAATATATCACTCCGTTTAAAAAAAACAAGGACTGCTTCAACTTCAATTGACAAGGAAGATCAGCTATTGACAAAGTAGGAAGTGGTATTGAATGGCTTCGTATCTGATTGATGCGTTTAGTATTATAAGTTTGTTTAGCGAGCTAGCACGATCGGTGCCAATTTTATTAAATATAAAGAAGAATCTAAAAATCCAAGACATATTTTCTTTTTTTTCAATGTCGTGTAGATGATTACAAGTAGTACCTTGCTAAGAGCATCTCCGACAGTTCCTAAAAATATTTGTTCAAAAAAATAGTTCCTAAAAATATTAATTGATAAATCAATTAGTTTTTAAAGTGGCTAAAAAAACTTGGGTTCCTCTATCAATTTTCAAAATCTACCTCATAAAATATAAAACAATTTTACATTGGGAATTCATGATTACTATCTCGGTCCCAAAGAAATGGAAATCTAGCTTCACGAGGAGTCAAAACATCTTAATTTTGGCTAAATTTATAAAAAGATATTATCTACATCTAGATCTCTAATTAGATTTATTATAAAAATATATTTTATAATTAATCTAATGATACTTATTACACATCATAAATATCAATACTTTTCTTATATATTTGGTCAAAATTAAGAATCTTTGACTCTCCGAGAAGCGAGATTTACATTCTTTTTGGGATAGAGGTAGTATTTACAAATCGTCCTAACTATTTTTCTACATTCTTTCTCTCTTGTACATTTGCATTGAGAACAGTATCATATCCTTATTGTTTCCCACATCCTTCCATCTCCGGATTGGTCGATCGATACACGCGCGTATATTTCCACGCGATTGGGTCAATTTTCTCAAGTGCGGATAATTGGAAGTTAATAGGTGAAAGCTCTAGTTTGGTTTTGGTAAATTGATGAAACCCTAAGTGCTAACCTAGTTCATCAAGTGATCATGAGATAGGTAGCACATTACAAGTGGTGAAGCAAATGAAGATCATGATGATGGTGATGCCATGGTGATGATCAAGCGCTTGGACTTAAAAAGAAGAAAGAGAAAAACAAAAGTCTCAAGGCAAAGGTATAAATGGTAGGAGCCATTTTGTTTTGGTGATCGAGACACTGAGTGAGTGTGATCATATTTAGATTTGATAGCCGTACTATTAAGAGGGGTGAAACTCGTATCGGAATACGGTTATCAAAGTGCCACTAGATGCTCTAACTCATTGCATATGCATTTAGGATCTAGTGAAGTGCTAACACCCTGAAAATGTTTGTGAAAATATGCTAACACATGTGTACAAGGTGATACACTTGGTGGTTGGCACATTTGAGCAAGGGTTGGGAACTTCACCAGCGGAGTGTCCGCCCGTAGTGTGCGGGCAGTCCGACGGTGCCACCACCGCCCTAGACAGAAAAGATAGAGGTCACTGTAAGTGACCGGACGCTGGTCTCTGAAGGACCGGCGCGTCCGGTCAGTAGCAGCAGAAAAAGCGCAGCGTCGGTCATCGACCGGACGCTGGCGCTGAAACGACCGGACGCTGGCTGGCTGCATCCGGTCACACTGACTTGGTCATGCACAGAGGAGTCGTCGAGTGACCGGATGCTGGGTGTGTCCGGTCAAGAATAGTCGTCTCTGGATGCTTACTGGAAACGACCGGACGCTGGGGTTCAGCGTCCGATCACTTTGAGCTGCTGCGTCCGGTCGTCACTTGACCATTGAGATCGGACGATCAACATTTGAAGAGAGGGGACACGTGGCACGCATCACGTGACCGGACACTGAGGTCCAGTGTCTGGTCGATATGACCGGAGTGTCTGGTCACCCCGTATTGTGCCCAGTGAAGAGGTACAACGGCTCTATTTTGTGGGGGCTTCTATTTAAGCCCCATGGCCGGCTCAAGCTCACCCTCTTGGCCATTTGCATTGACATAGCAACCTTGTGAGCTTAGCCAAAGCCCTCCCACTCATCTCCATCATTGATTCATCATCTTTGTGAGATTGGGAGAGAATTCAAGTGCATTGCTTGAGTGTTTGCATCTAGAGACACTCGGTGTTCGTGTTTCGCTGCGGGATTCACTTGTTACTCTTGGTGGTTGCCGCCACCTAGACGGCTTGGAGCAGCGAGGATCGTTGAGCGGAGGTTGGCGATTGTCTCCGGCTCCGATCGTGGTGATTGTGAGGGGTTCTTGACCTTCCGACGGAGAGCCAAAAGGTACTCTAGTGAATTGCTCGTGGCTTGTGTGATCCTCATCTTGTGTTGGTTGTGCGACACCCTATTGAGGGTTTGGCGTGTGATGCCAATTAGCGCGTGAACCTCCAAGTGAGTGAATCGCCACAACGAGTAGTAGCTTGCCGGCAAGTGAACCTCGGTAAAAAATCATTGTGTTCATCATTTGATTCCGAGGTGATTGGTCTTCATTGTTATTCATTCTTGTGATTGATTGGCTCCTTCCTCGACACGGCGATATAACCTTCTTGCTCACTCTCATTACATTACCGCAAACTAGTTGCCAAGCTCTTCAGTGTAGCTAGTTGTGAGAGCTTGTTAGTTTGGTTAGTGTAGCTCTTTAGTTAGCTTTTGAGAGCACACTAACTTAGTGTAGTATCATAGCTTTTGTGTGGATAGAAACTATATAAACTAGAATTGTGGTAGGTGGCTTGCTTTTTAATAGGCTAACGCAACACTTGCTTCGCCTCATAATTGTCTAACTGGTTTGTTAAGTGTTGTTGTAGAATTTTTTAATAGGCTATTCATCCCCCTCTAGCCATTATGACCTTTCAATAGAGAGTCATTGGAGAGCAGTCTTTTTAATCTATACATAGTATTAAAGAATAAAGAGCCAAGATTCTATCTCGTTGTAACTATACATAGATAGTGGAGAGTATTTTTTGCCCCACTTTTTCGTGATCCATACTTATACGGGTTAGAACAATTCGTGTCTGGTGATGATGAATACAGGGTCTTATTTGAATACATATTGGGTCGTGCTCTCCGTATCTTATACTCCATATATGGCTCATACTCATGACCCACGTTCATACAGGTTAGAATAGCTTATGTCTAGCTGTGATACGAAGTTCGATTCATATATCTTGTGTTTCATTGCACCGTACCTTTCTAGTCTTGCAAAAAAAAATCAAAGATTGTAAGTGGGTTTTAGAAACTCTCGGAGATGCTCCACGGAGATGTTCAGCGATTTTGTTTGCACCTGCCGACGCCCCAAGTCATGGACTCCCGTTGCAGTAACAAATAATGAAGGAGTTGAGAGCACCCTGTAGTACAAACTCTCTTGGGTTCCTTTCTTCCCGAACCGTCTTCGTTTCTCCTAGCACATTGGTTAAGCGTGTCATCACCCTCTACTAGTCATGCATCCGTCTTTTATGTTATTTTAGACGAATGCAAGCTCAGAGATGCCAAGCCATGCTGTGAAAATATAGGGAAATTCGTTGCCATCTTCAAACAAATTTAAGATATATCAATCATGCCTGCTTTAATTAAAATTTTTAAAACGACAAGCTTTCGGGATGGAGGGAGTGGTTCTTTATTTTTGAAAAGCTGTTTGGAAGAGTTAGAATTGTTTGTATATACTCCTCCCCTATACGGGATTGGTGATCATCGACTCCAAGTCCAAGCGCAGGATTCTCGCCTTGGAAATGGAAAGCTTCCTTCCTGTCCTGGCTTTCAGCTGCAGGGACCAAGGGCAACCGGGCAAGGAAAAGCAATCCTTGCCTTGCTGGCCGAGGAGAGCACAGGTCCGTCATCCGTGCGCGTACGCTTTGCTTCCTGGCCTCCCATTGGCCATTGCTTGCCTGCCTGCGACTGGACTCTGCGACGAGGGGACGGAAGCTGCCCTGGCCCCTGCCAACGCCAACTGGGTCTGGCAGTGGCAGTCACTCATTGCTTTCCGTGCTCGGCGGGGCGCCCGGGCGGGGGGTGCCGATGCCGATCCGTGCCTTCAATGACGCCATCAATGCTTTATGGCACAACGCAAGCACACGTGAACCAAACCAGCGGGAGTCACCGTGCGAGGCCTTGTTTAGTTACCGATGTTTATCGCATTCACGGAGTATTAAATATAGATTAAATAACTAATTATATAGTTTATGACTAATTTATAAAACGAATCTTTTAAATCTAATTAGTTTATTAGACGAATCTTTTAAATCTAATTAGTCAATGATTTGACAATGTGGTGCTACAGTAACATATGTGCTAATGATAAATTAATTAGGCTTAATAAATTCGTCTCGCGGATTACCGACGGATTCTGTAATTTGTTTTTTTATTAGTATCCAAACACCTCATACGACATCTTCATGTGACACTCGATGTGACACCCTAAAACTTTACGTCCTGGATTTAAACAAGGCATGAGGCGATCCATACGTGGAGTCTTCTACTCACACCGTGGTCAATCCGAACGTACATGAAAAAACTTGGGACACTTCAATGCTCTTGTGTACAGTGCTTGTCGGTGTACGAGTACGCTAAGGCCTTGTTTAAATCATGGTGTAAAGTTTTAGGGTGTCATATCAGGTGTCATATGGGGTGTCGCATGGGGTGTTCGGATACTAATAAAAAAATAAATTACAGAATCCGTCAGTAATCCGCGAGATAATTTTATTAAGCCTAACTAATCCGTCATTAGCACATGTATAACTGTAGCACCATATTGTCAAATCATGGACTAATTAGGCTTAAAAGATTCGTCTCGCAAATTAGTCGTAAACTGTGCAGTTAGTTATTTTTTAGTCTATATTTAATACTCCATGCATTGTCCAAACATTCGATAGGATAGGGAGTAAATTTTAGAGGGAGGAACTAAACAAGGCCCAAATCGATTTGTTTGTGAGTAGAAGTAGAACGATGGCGAAAGGACAAAGGACGCCGACGCCATGGAATTTGCTATCCAAAGTGTGTGGAGAATGGGGAGAAGGAAATGAAGAAGGTGAGGGAAAGAGAGAGGGGGAGGGAATGAGATGGAAACGATGAGGTGAGAGGATAAAACTGACGGTTAGATCGATTTCAAGTTCAAAACTTTATCTCAAACTAAATTGAAAAAAATATGGATCATTCATTATCCCTCTGATTCCACTTTGAAGCTGACACATTAACAACAACAACAACAACATATATCTTCGTGTCTTTTCCATAGTTCTACCAATCTATATATTCATGTGTAACACCTCTGGTGTTACGATCTCGTTTAGTACCGCGATTTAAGTCTAAGTCAAATTTTCAAAACGAGTTTCTCAGATTTTTGCTTCAAAACGTACTCGAGGCGGTAAGCGAATCCTGTGTGACTCAGTTTAGTGGACTCACATAAACGTCCAGGTGTAATTATTCAGCGTGTAGAGATATTTAGGAATGTCTGTCAATAATTCTGACAAATAAATAGCGAAAGATTTGTTCTATTAGATTAAGCAGGAAAAGTAACTTTTATAAATAAAATAAAATAAAATCTATTAATAAATATAACGATATATATATAGCCTTGGTCTAGTGACATGTTTACGTATAGGCTCGTTTTAGTCCCTACGATAATGTGGTAACGTACACGAGACAGCTTTCCCCATCTGGCCGCTTCACAAATTCAAGTGGTGGTGTGAAAGCACAAACTGACGAGAGAGCGCAGCAGTTTCATTTATTTTCTTGGCGTGCAGTGTACTCGTCTGGCATTGTAATTATGCACCGTCTCGTCTCACGCGCGTGGCTCTGCATCCTGGCGCCTCGGTTTGCCTGCGCTCTCATCTTCTCTCCCTCGCTTGCGTCGTATCTGAATTTTTGTGAGAGCACGTGGTTCTGCCCCTGCTAACGCCGTGTCCTCTCACCTTCCTGCGCTCGCCACTACTAGCCGCGTTGTGCCGTCCCATCCTGTTTCCCCTGGTGTGCTTGAAATTGGTGGCGAACCCGCACACGTCTCCTTGCTTTGCCTCTATCTGTTGTCTGCCTGTGTTGTGCTGTCCCTTCCGCAGTCGTGTTGTGCCAATGATGAGGCCAAGCCATGCCAGACCTATCCCTCATTCCCTTCCTTTTTCCCCTGCCTTCTAGCCGTCGTCGCCCGGCCACAGCGCGCGTGAGCACCGTGCCCTGCTACTAACCACGCGTGAGCACACCCACGTTCCTCGGGTCCATGCTGGGCCTACGGCTCCTAGGCGCCGTCCCTCTCATGCGCCTGCTCGGCCACCACCTCTGCCGTTGCACCTAGCCGCTGTTGCCTGTTGCTGCCCCACGGTCCCACGCTGCTGTCGTACCTCGCCGTCGCAGCATCTTCCATCCCACGCGCCTCCCCGTGCCGTAGTCCCACTACGTTGCCCGTGTCCTATGTGCGCTGCTCATCCGCCCTACCACGATGGGCCCGCTGCTCCTTGGCCGTGCCCGTGCCGCAGCGTTGCCCTGCTGTTCCTCGGCGCGCCGTGGCCTCCACCGCCCCACGCGTCGCTCCGCTCTTCCTCGCTCCCGTCCACAATGGCCGCGAGCCTCGAGTACGAGCACCGCTGCTGCCCATCACCTTTCCCTTTTCCCCCTCGTGAGCACGCGAAGATCCATTGTCTCGCGCCCCGCCATGTAAAGCGCCGGAGCCACCGATGCCCACGCCGTCCCAGAGCCAGCCGCGCCACCAAGCCCTAGGCACATGCACTAGCAGACAGGCGCGCACATTCACGACCGGCGTGGCCCGCGCGCCGTAGTGCCATTAATGACAAGGCGATGGCGAGCTCGACCACGTGCGTGCGGCAGAAGTGGCAACGCACTAGGCCAGCAGCTTCGAAAACCTTTTCTTAAATAAAATTTGACAACAAATTCTTTTCAAAAAGCTAGGGCGTTCAACTGTGAAGTTATATAAGTAGCCCTATTACTATGGTTATGTATCTAGGATAGATAGAACTCTGCTGATTTAGGTAGGTTTAATCGATTTTTCTGTAGGTACACTGACCCGAGCATAGTTCGATAGTATCGATTAGCTACAGAGAGAGAATGAAGTGCCAAAAATTTAAGAACGGTTGCCCTATATGTTGGCAACAGTGAAAGGACGTATAGGACGTGCATTCATACATATCATGTTCGTGCATTGTGGCATCTGTATTGCTTGCAGATATGCCATCCATAGGTGTCACGCGTGTCGTATTGTGCACGACTAACTTGTTCCTGTTCTAGAGTTGGGTCTGCACTGTGGCTTCGTGTTTCACATTCGCCGTGGTTCACACCGGTCGTGACCCACGTCTCTCCGTACCCCTTTTTGCGCTCTTGTCGGACCTTGCCCTGTAGTCGTATCAGTCAGTAATGGCCTTGGACCTCGCTCGCCTCGAACGCGTAGAAATTTGGTCGATTCGTCGTAGTGATCTCATGCGGGAACCTTAGTGGTCCATGCCAGGACCACTGAACGCTCTGCCTTTATAAGCAGAGCTTGGCTTAGCCATTGGTACCACCACTCGACGCACTTTAGCTCGCTTAGCATTTCCTTTGAGCCAGCTTTTTGCTCAGCCTTCCTCACAACCATCGCCAGAAAATGGCAGAAGCTTGGGTTAGTAGTTACTGCCTGAACGTTGAGGGTTTTCCTAGAATCCTGCATGCCACCCTACAAAAGCTTGGAGTCAAAGATCGTCCCGAGTATGAGGGCCATGAGTATGAGGAGCATGGCACCGAGCGGTGTGAGGTTACCGTCTACATCGGGAAGAGTGAGGAGTTTCCCGACCTCACTAAAGCCTGGAGTGTGACCGCAACCGGGTTTAGCTTCATCGACACCTACCAAGTTGTGGCCCGTAAAGCCTTGCGGTACCTCTGCCAGATCTATGAAGAGCCCATTGCCCGTACCCCCATGAGGTTCTTTCCACCTTTGGACAAGAATCAACGGGCATGGAGGGCTCACATGGAGGCCTTGTAAGGGTGAGAGGCGCAAGAAGATAGTCCTACCGTGGTGCACTTGACCACGTACCTGTTTGCTCTGGATGAGCAGTATGACCGACAAGCCTTGGAACTAAGAATCTGCCTCCGGCGAGAGGAGCAAGCCAAGATCTTCAACCGGATGCTCCAGGTGCAACTTGCCGAAGTGCACGCCAGTGCTGTAGCTACTAAGAGCCGGGAGACTACCATGTCGGCAGCTTTGAAGAAGGCTAAAGATTGGCATGTCCATTAGCTACGTGAGGCCTATCTTGTCACCAGGGCCAAGTGGAGGACACTAGCTGCTGAAAGGCAGGATGCCCTGATCTTGGAAGGGATCCCTATCCACCCGCTAGAAAGAAGGAGAACCGGTGTTGTAGTGCCACCAGCACCTCCACCCTTGGAAGTGTCAGAAGTAGAACCCTTGGTTCCGCTCACTCAGCCATTGCCACAAGAAGATGCAGATCCATAGCCAGGGTAGTAGAAGAAATCTGTCGAGCCTAGGAATGAAGATGTGTGGTTCTAGGGTAGATTAGTTGCCTTGGGATGCTATACCCATAGTAGTAGTGCTTTTCGTCGCTGTCGTCCGGTATTGTACTCTTGCCGTTGTATTCCGTTCGTAGTGTTGAGATCGTTAGCCGTAGGGAAGGTGAATGCTGTGTCGTGAATGGGAGCCTAAATGCCTGTATGTTGTACCCATATAAGACCATTGGAATACACATTTTAATTATTTCATCGTGTTTATTACGCTCATCTACCTTAAGTTTCGTTAGGCGTGCTTAAAGTTTTCAAGGGTGATGTCAGGTGGGTTACAAGAGAGGTTGCCATTCAGATACCAGCAGGCTAGCCGTGATTGGATAACATAGGACATGGTATCGACTAATTGTGGATATCCTAGCAGAACACTTGAATCTCTTTAAATCAAATCCGCCGTTGGATTTGAATTCCTTGTCCCTTGTTGTAAAAGGGAACCCTTGTTGTTTGAATCTTTCCTTGCAATACTCCCCTTATTCTATGGTCTATGACCCCACCGCCTTTATGGCATGTAAGTTGGTAATAGTTGCCTGGTTAAACGCTTATGGTGGCGTGACGAAACCGAGGGCTCCCTATGGAATAGCTGCCACATGTGATGCTGCTCGGCATGCGCTGGTATCGAGGTTGTTAATCAAGTACCTTTACCAAGTTACACCGCCATACCACTTTTGCTACAAATAATTTCCTTAGAAATGTTCAGGTGTTCAAATGGGAAAATCCACAACGGGTTGATAAAATAGTATTCTCTCAAAGAAAGCAAGAGAACGTGGTTTTGGAGGAAGTGTGGATGTCATGCTCTCAGTTCATACAGAGGTTGGTACACATGGTGGACGAGGAAGGAAAAGAAAAAGAAGAGTAGTAAGGAAAGTTAGTCTCAGGTAGTAGGGAATGCTTGGAAAAGCCTCAGTGGACGTCATGTCTCAGTCCTGTGTTTAGTTGACCACGCTACGCGTGCTGGGTCATTTCGCTACGTGTCCTATGAACGCTATCTGTATCGGGCCCTTAGCTCCTCGTTCTCGTGTGGCCATGGCATCATGCCGCACTCGCCGTTCTTATGCACTATGCACTTTTCCTTTTCCCCAGCATCCGGTCAACTCTCGACTCTCACGTCTCGTCCCTCATACCGGACCCCCTTCCCTCTCCTTTCTTTCATCTTTTGGGGACATGGTCGCCCGCATGCCTCCCTCGTCGAGCGCACCCTATTATCTCCTCTCCTTTATTTCCCATCCGCTCGCTTGTGTAGTGAGCGCACCTTGGCCGTGTTTATCTTCACAGCATGAACCGTCTGTGTATTCCATTCACGTCGCCTCTAATTTCGGGGTGTGGCGCCCTACCTCCGTTTGCCTCTATAAAAATACCCTTGGTCCTTACTCTTCTTCTTCATCCCCATTTCCCTAGCATTCAGAGTAGAGATACGAAATCCAATCGCCATTATGGAGCTAGGTTCGTTAGTCTGAGGCGAGGGTGTAAATTGAGAAGAAGAAAGGATCCAGTTCCTCGAAGAGGTTCAAGTTCCCTTGGGTAGTTTGGCCTTAGGGTTCACGATGTTCGAGTTCTAGGAGTCCTATTTCTAGATCTGTTGGACCTACACCATGTTTTGGATACTCATTATCTTGTTGTTTATTCATTGTCCTCGTCTATCTCGACTTCTGGATTAAGTCTTGATTGTATGAGGTTGCTCTTAATCATGTATCCATAGATTCCTGTGTGGTTTAGTATTCGAAGTCATGTACTCTTTCATGTAACCTCTGATCTCTGGAATGTAATCATGTTTCCCCTTTGCTAGTTCTTGCTTTGAATCTCAGGACGAGATTCTTTTTAAGAGGGTGGGTTGTAACACCTCTGGTGTTACGATCTCGTTTAGTACCATGATTTAGGTCTAAGTCTAATTTTTTAAACGAGTTTCTCGGATTTTTGCTTTAAAACGTACTCGAGACGATAAGCGAATCCTATGTGACTCTGTTTAGTGGACTCACATAAATGTCCAGGTGTAATTATTTAGCGCGTAGAGATATTTAGGAATGTCTGTCAATAATTCTAGCAAATAAATAGTGAATGGTTTGTTCTATTAGATTAAGCAGGAAAAGTAACTTTTATAAATAAAATAAAATAAAATCCATTAATAAATAGAACAATATATATAGCCTTGGTCTAGTGACATGTTTACGTATAGGCTCGTTTTAGTCCCTACGATAATATGGTAACGTACCCGCGATAGCTGTCCGTCTAGCTGCTTCACAAATTCAAGTGGTGGTGTGAAAGCACAAACTGGCGAGAGAGAGGGCGCAACAGTTTCATTTATTTTTCTGGCGTGCAGCGTACTCACCTGCATTGCAATTATGCACCGTCTCGTCTCCCGCCGTGGCTCTACATCCCGGCGCCGCAGTTTACCTACGCTCCAATCTTCTCTCCCTCACTTGCGTCGTATCTGAATTTTTGTGAGAGCACGTGGTTTTGCCCCTGCTCATGCCATGTCCTCTCACCTTCCTGCGCTCACCACTACTGGCCACGTTGTGCCGTCCCATCCTGTTTCTCGTGGCATGCTTGAAATTGGTGGCGAACCCGCACACGTCTCCTTGCTTTGCCTCTATCTGCTATCTGCCTGTGCTGTGTTGTCCCTTCCATAGTCGCGTCGCGCCAATGATGAGGCCAAGCCGTGCCAGACCTGTCCCTCATTCCCTTCCTTTTTCCCCTAAATTCTGGCCGTCGTCGCCCGACCATAGCGCACGTGAGCATCGTGCCCTGCTGCTAACCGTGCATGAGCGTGCCACATTTTTCTAGTCCGCGCTTGGCCAGCGGCTCCTAGGTGCCGTCCCTCTCATGCGCCTGCTCGGCCATCGCCTCTGCTGCTGCACCTGGCCACCGTTGTCGATTGCTGCCCCACGGTCCCGCGTTGTTGCCGTACCTCGCCGTCGTAGCGTCTTCCGTCTTGTGTGGCTCCCCATGCCGCAATCCCACTACGTTGCCCATGTCCCACGCGCGCTGCTCATCCACCCTGCCGTGCTAGGCCTGCTACTCCTTGACCGGGCCCATGCCGCAGTGCTGCCCTATTGCTCCTCGATGCGCCGTGGTCGCCACCGCCCCACACGTCACTCCACACTTCCCTGCTCCCGTCTGCCATGGCCGCAAGCCTCAAGTGCGAGCACCACTGCCGCCCGTCACCTTTCCCTTTTCCCCCTCATGAGCGCGCGAAGCTCCATTGTCTCGCGCTCCGCCGTGTAAAGCACTAGAGCCACCGATGCCCCATGCCATCCCAGTGCCAGTCGCGCCACCGAGCCGTAGGCGCGCCATCGCCTTGGCTGGCTCCTTGGCCACCGCTGCACCTATCTGCCTCCATGACCCGCACCGGCTGGACGCCGTCGGTGATGGTTCCCCATAGCTCTCTCATACCCGCATGCCGGCGCCTCCGCTGTCGTGGGGCACCGCCCCAGCCGGGGGCACGCCTGATCCACCCGGTGCTGTGGGGTCTGACCTCGCCAACTACCGTGCCACAGCCCCCGGTATGCCGTCAGTCGCCGGTCACCGTGCCCCTCTCCTACCGGTGCTCTGCTTTGTGGATGATGAAAAGGTAGAAAAGGACTTAAGTGTAAATAGCACCATTTACCATGTTCTTTTTGCAAAAGCGCTGGACTCATAGGTTTACAATAGGGTCTTAGTGGATTTAGAGTAAGTATAGGGGCCTTTTCGCGATTTGGTGCCACCGTCGCTAGGCTTTCCCGGACATGGGCCGGCCTGGTCACGCCGGCCTTGGTCCGCTGCTGCCTGGGCCATGCGCGCACCCCGCCCGCAACTAGGCCGCCGCGCCTTACCGCGCTGCTGGGCCGACCGGTGGCCACCGTCCGCGCGCTGGGTCGGCTTGTGCCGCCCACGCCTGGATCTGCCCGCGCCCTACCTAGGCCGAACTGGTGCCACCTATGCTGGTCGGCCTGTTGCTCACCGCACCGGTGGGCCGTCCTACCTGCGCGTCTCGCCTAGGCCTCTGGCCGCGCGCGCACTGTGCTCCGCTAGGCCGATTTTGATGGTTGCTGGGCCTTCAGTTAGAAAGCGATTGCCAATTTAGTCTCAGGAATAAAATTGTAAAATCAAAATAAATTGTTGAGTCTCTAAAATCATAATCTACCTGTTAGTATATTTTATTCACATAGTTTGATAATATTCATGGAAGCTATATAATTAATTTAAGGTACTTAATATTGTAAAAATATAAACTTGTAGGAATTGTTGTGATAAATTGGTAATATGGTTGAATCTAAAATTTATACAGTATGCTCCTAGAAATATTAGGTACTCACTGTAATTTTTGTAGCTCAATAATAATTAGTTTGATAGATAGATAGTGATGTCCTATTTCGAATAATGATTAAATCGATAAAATGAAATAAAGAAACAACTTGGGTTTATATAACTAAAATAATTATTGGGAAATAATGTCTCATTCGACAACATGAATATGTAGCCTAAGTACGGTCGTTGTTAGAACTAGCTCGTTAACTTGAGACGCGTAAATCGTATTTTTACGAGTCACGGTTGTAGTCGATTAATTACATCTTTGCATTGCATCGCATGCATATTATATAGGTACGATGATGGCTCAATTGAAGGATGATTGGGAATCCGAAGATGATACAATGGGATTTCTATTCAGTTGAGGGTGGATGATCTGAAGATGCAGATACTAACTTTTTAATATATATCTTACCTAGGCAAGCCCCGGTGCATAACCTCTACTTTTCTACAGTTTAAATTATATTTGTGCATTAAGTTTTAAGGAGTTGAATGAAACCCACTTGCATATATATATATATATATCTTTATTCCATGAGTCTTACTAGTATGATAGGATCGTGTAGATTGCTATGCTATAGGACTCCGATAGAAGTCGAGTGATGGCTGTCACTCGCGAGAGATAGGAAATATATGACTGCATTATTATCACTTGGAAAATATAATTGGTGGAAAGGAAAAATGGTGATCGGGTAGGGATATGGTTTGGGTATTGGTGGGTGTAAGAGGTTGTGTCACTGTGGACGCGGGGCGTGGCTTGGTTACACTGCTTTTCGTGTCTGTGTCGGTTAAGGACCGGCCATTGCATAAGACTCGAGGCAAGTCACAGACTTATTATCCCGAGCACATACTTGGGTATGGGCGCTTGGAAGACTTGTTACTCTCTTGTCGTGGATCGGGCTCTTTTCGGACTGACTGTCTTGGTGGTTTTTGGGTTAGGAAGTCCTTGCACCGCACTGAGTCCGGGACTCAGGGGCGAGGGCTTGGAGTCCTAGTTTGGATGGGGAGCTGGACATCCAGGACAGGATGGTGATGGGTTGGTCTTGCTTGTGTCTTTGGTACAAGCGGGGCGTGTGTTTTTGGGGTACCTAGCTAGAGGCATTGATTCACGAATCGCCGGGCAATCCAGTACGGCTTGTTTTGGGGCCTAGCACCGTAGTAAGAACTGAAGATGAAAGATGGAAGATGAAAAAAGAAAATCTGATTGCTTACCACCTGCTTGAAAGTAGCACATGTACTTACATAGAATGGTTAGTTAATGAACCAATGCGGCTATTAATCAAAATCGAATATAAGGACGCACGCTTAGTAATGCTTTCTGCAAATGCAATAAACCCACAAGCCAGATAGCCTTGCATATCCTTGGAGTCTTTTCTTTCCACTTGTCGAGTAAGTCTTGCTGAGTACAATTGAGTGCTTAGGGTTTTATTTCCCCTATTGCAGGTGACAGTTGGATGCTAGAGCTGACCCTTGTGTGTGGATACCTCCTGGTGGGCTCAGCAAGGATTCCTTTACGCTGCGATCATAGTTGTTATTTATAACTTTCACCAAATGCTTTTATAAATTAAAGTTTCATAATCTGTTGTCGTAGTTTATATATCAATACTTCATCATGTCATGATTAGATATTTATTTCCGCTATAATTCTGATCACATGTTTATATTCCGCTATTCAATTAAATTATTTATAACTCTGATAATACGATTACATTCCGCCGTTGTAATAATAAATATTAAACTCTGATGATGTATTAAAAGTAATGTAAGAAATGGTTAAGAATGATGTAAGCTTTATTCTCTCATTTGAGATCCTGATGGCAAAAATGTGGATTTTCGGCTTCTCCCCTAGGGTGTGCCCGACGGGACCGCGTGATTTGGTGTCCTTCTTCATGTGCTTAGTGTCTAATGGAAGACGAGCACTCCTAGGAGGCATTAGATTAGGCGGTTCTGGCACATCATGTCTTTTCCATAGTTCTCCCAATCCTCAACTCTGCAACAACGTTTAATTTACTTTTGGTATACCAAATGAAACCTGTCGGGTATCAGGATTAGGGATACCCAAAAGAAAGAAGCGGATGGCCATGAACGCTAACTCCGTCGGATAGGTCAAGAGCGTATCTTGGTCTCGCCCAGCCCGAGGGACAGCCTTTGTCTTGTCCGACCTCGAGGGCACAGGATCCAGGTCACCCGACCTCAAGGGCGTGGGCTCCGTCTCGCCCGACCCCTTGGGCGAGAGCCTTGTCACGTCTGACCTCGAGGGTGTGGGATCGGCCTCACTCGATCCCGAGAGCACAGGCTTCGTCTCACTCAACCCCTCGGGCGAGGGCTCCGCTTCGCCCGACGCCAAGGGCACAGGCTTCGCCTCGCCAGATCTCAAGAGCGTGAGCTCTGCCTCGCCCGACCCCAAGGGCACAGGCTCTGCCTCGCTCAACCCCTCAGGCATAGGCTTCGCCTCGCCTGATGGGATTCCGCACCGCCCCCAACCACTATGGGTCTAAGGGTACGAGTTCAGAGTCAAACTTCTGATGCCAGAAAGGAAGTAGGGGAGTCTTGACATGACCCGCGGCCACAACGGGACATACCTGAAGACTCACATCGCCAACAGTGTTGGGTGTGCCAATGCTATTCTACCTAATCCTCGTACGACCTCCAATAGGGATATCTGCCCACCACGCCACTCATCGGGACAGAATGGAGCGCCATGACCAACTGATGACGCCTATGTACAATGCCAGTGATGAATAGGGCCATGATGTGAAGTCATCCCCATCATCATCTACAGGACTGATGGAACCACATAAAGGAGATGATGGGCAC
The DNA here is from genome assembly GCF_019320115.1 of Miscanthus floridulus. Classification (NCBI taxonomy): domain Eukaryota; kingdom Viridiplantae; phylum Streptophyta; class Magnoliopsida; order Poales; family Poaceae; genus Miscanthus; species Miscanthus floridulus. The sequence continues at coordinate 106,620,218 of NC_089595.1, forward strand.
CATGACCCTGGGGGCCTTCTTCCTCCTCGCTTATCACTCTCTCTCTCTCTCGTGTAACCCATGTCTTCCCCTTCGTCTATAAAAGGGGAAGATGGATGCCCCCAGAGCTAGAGGGGCTTCTAGGGCATGACATCTCTAAGACATAACGCCTACACGCCTCAACAACTAGCATACGATCCTTTCACTAGAGACTTGGGACCGGCTCCCTCTCTCGCCTGTTTGTAACCCCTACTATAAATAGTGCCGGTAATACGAGTAGCAACAAACTAGACATAAAAACATTTAGCCTAAACCAGTATAAATCCTTGTGTCCTCCGAGCACAGCCATCCGGGTCAAACGTGCAAATCATAAAATTTACTAGCTGGTGATCCAAAACACCGACAGTCGGCGTGCTAGGTAGGATCCTTTTGCGCATCCCATCGACAACTACCAGCCACGGATGGCTAGCCATGATGTTAGCTGGGTCCCGGGCATGCACGTGCGCTTTAGAAGCCTAGACTCCATCGTCACCGCAGAGGGAGAGCAGGCACGGGCTCCTACCCCCGTCCAACTTCTTCGCTCCACTAGCCTCGAAGCAACTGTAACACCCTCGGTGTTACGCTCTAAACAAATTACAAAATCATGTCATGAGCATCATGTTTATGTGATAATGCATGTGATAGAATGTGTAGATAAATTTCTTGTAACTTAAAATGACCAATAAAAACGTTAAATGAAAGTTGATTCAATAGCTCATGTATATCAAGTAGGATTGAAAACTAATTTTTATTAAGCAAAAATACTATAGAACATGTGTGTGATACTTAAATAAAGTTTGAAGTATAAACTTTGTAGATGAGAATGTAACTCTTGCTATAGAAAAATAACATTGCTAGCTACTATTTCTAATAGCTTAGAAATGGAACATGAAATTGAATTTGGCTCAAGACTTAAAAGATTCTTTAAGTTTATTGACAGCAAGACAATGCCATGTTTGTGGATTTATTTTGTGAAATCGAGTTAAGAAGTGGTGTCATGTTTTAGCTCAAGTTGATAGCCTGATAAGCCCTCTTGAGCATAGTGAAGGTGGTTTAGCTTCAACTCCGATAGTTTAGTTTTTTCGGACACTTCAAAATTCGCGCATGCACACAGTCACCGGTTGACTGGCCTGCACGCGCAGTCACCAGGCACGGCTGCTCTACGTCACCATGCAGCCATGCCCAGCACACCCACACTACCGCACGTTGGCCGACCGAGGCCGACCTGGCCTGGCTACGGCTTGGCCGCTCCGACCGTAGCGCCCGCTGCCGGCCAGCCATGGGCCACGGCCGCAGCTGCCCTACCCACTCCTGCTGCTGCCCTACACGCGTTTGCCCTCCCTGCTTCGCACTGCCATGCTATGGCTGCTACCACTACATCTCCCTACCGCGCACGTGGGTGTGGTAGAACCACCCGAAGTAACGCACTTTGAAAGGGCCTGTCTTCCACTAGACACTAAACGCCCCGAAAGTTAGCTATATCGGACAGTTCCGTCGAGCACACCCCAAGGTAGAACTAAAAAAAATACATGTTTTACATCCAGAATCCCATAATAAGTATGAGTTTACAATACTTAGTCTATTTCATACAACCATAGTTCTTGAAAATTATTTATTACAATACCAGAGTTCAAAGTGCGATAATTAAACAGCGGAATGAAAATAAACATCTAGCGGAAATGATTCAAGGATCTGTCTGTGCCCACCAGAAGAATCATTCACACAAGAGCTACTCCTCAAGCTACACCTAGAACAGGGGTAAAATAAACTCTAAGTACATAATGTACTCGCAAGACTTACCCGACTAGTGAGAATAGTTTCCTGACTCCAAGGAGTATGATAGGCAATATGGGTTTGTTGTTTTCTTTTTGTTTACGAAAAGCATTACTAATTGTTCATCATTATAGTCAAGTTTTATTAGCAGTCATGATTACTTCATTAGCTAACCATTCTAGGTAAGCACTTGTTCTACTTTCAAGCAAGGGTTGAGCAATCAGAACCATTTCACCATACTTCATCTTTCAGTTCTTACTACGATGCTAGACCATAGCCAAGTCGTACCGTCTCATGGAAACGGTGATTCGCAAACCAATGTATCCTAGCTGGGTACTCCAAAACACATGCCCATTTGTACTCCAGGCACAAACAAGACCAACCCATTCCACTCCTGTCAAGGGGTCTAGGTCTCTGTCCAAACTTGGACTCCAAGCCCCCACACTTGGGACCTGGTCTCAGTATGGTGCTTAGACCTCCACCTTTCCTCACCTCCAATCAGTCAGTCCAGAAAGAGCCAGAACCCACAACAAAAGTGTAATGAGTCTTCTCGCTCCCATAAGCAAGTATGTGCTTAGGATAATAAGTCTGTGACCTGACTACCATCCATAGCAATGGACGGTCCTTAATCAACACGAATAGGGAAAACAGTGTAACCAAGCTAAGCCCCGTTGGACACGGAACACAACCTATTACACCCACCAATACCCATACCATATCTCTGCCCTGTCTCCATTTTTTCTTTCATCATTTTATCATGAGAGTAATAATAATCACCTTTTGTGAGTAACGACAGGTTACTCACGCTACCGAAAACCTAAGCATAGCAGCTACTCGAACCTATACTAGTAGGACTCATAGGACAGTTATATCTATGCAGGTGGGTTTCATAAAATTCCTATAACGTAAACACACATCACATATATATATATTCAGTGATTATAAAAAATAAGGGTTATGTACCGGGGCTTGCCTTGGGCAGGCGCGATGTCAGCTGAGTCAGTCAGTGGCGACTCTAGGACCTCCTCCTGCACGAGAATCTCCTCCTCGTACTCCTTGATGATCTTCTCAAACTTGCGATCATCGATGGTCACGATCTCTGCCAACTTGTTCTCTATATGCATGCGATGATGATGCAACACTTAGCATTTAGGCAACAACTCTTAAACTAAGAATACGCATACTAAGCTACTAAGCTAGCTCTAATGACTAAGGTACTAAGCTAAGTATCATCTTTACCAAGCAAAGTGTTGGGTTAAACTAACAAACACCTAACTTTACAAATGAAGGATATATCTTTATTTCTATTGATGATTTAATGTATATTGAAACAAGGAGCATTTAACTACACTAATGCTTAATCTATTCTAAAGCTACAAAAATTATAGTGAGCACATAATAAAACCATGAAGCTACTATAAAATTCTTAGGACTAAAATTATCACCGATTTACCACAAAATTTTTACAATAATTAAATTAATAATATTGAGCACTCTCAAATGATTTAATAACTCCTAGTATCAATATGTACATAGATGAACTAAATACACTAATAGATAGAGCATAATTTTAGGAACCTAACAAAATTTGTTTCACAATTTTTCGACACCTACATGATTTTATATGATTTACCAAAGATCATCTCAAAAATTAAATTAGAAACTATTTCTAATTCCTTATGAAAAAGAAAAATAAATTCTTCTGTGTGGCCCACGCGACACAGTGAGTGCGTGCACGTGAGCACGCGGCGGCCTACGGTGCGGCCCACGCGGAGATGGCCCGTGCCGGGAAATCCCGCGCGCGTTGATGATTTTGCAAAAGAGACCTCGAACTCCTTCGAATTTACAATTAAGTACTAACACTATTTTCTCCTCTCTCAGTACTTCTCACTTAACCCGCTGGCCTTTCCCTAATTCACCCGCGCGCACCCCCGGTGACTCAGTGCACGATGGCGCGGCGAGCGGCGGCACTGAGCACCTACGTCGACCACCTAGGACCTATGCGGGCCCACCTAATGGGCCGGTCACCATCTCTGACCCGAGTAGATACACTAAGCGGTGGTGAGGGGTGACAGAACTCGCTGGGGAACACTACAGTGGTGTGCGGCCATCCGCGATGGTGACGCAACTTTTTCGGTGAGCTCGGGTAGCTACATGCCTAATTGGTTAGCTCGTGAGCATCAAGAGGTTACCTTGGACCAGGCCGAGGTGACGGTTGGGGTGGAGGATGGCGAAGGAGGGCTGGCCACATGCGGTTAGGTCGTGCAGCGGCGCACTGCGGTGGCATGGTCGCATCAGCGACGATGGGAGGCGGTAGCGGTTCCGCTGACGTGTGCAAGGTGGAAAGGGAGGCGAGGCAAAGCAGGTGGTGCAAGTGATTTGGTTCGGGAGGGACGGTAGGAGGGCTGCCCACATCCACGGCCGGACGCGGCCTTATCGGCATGGCGACGGGGAAACTCCAAAATTGGAGCTTGGCCGTGCGCACTTCAAGGCTGGGTAGGGTCGGGCAGCAAGAGGACATGATGGTGAAATCATTGATGTACCAAATTTAATAGAGGTGATCGTTCGCAGGGTAATTTGATGGTGCAGCTCGACGGCGGTAGCAGAGGGGGAAAAGAGAGAAAGAGAGACAGGCGCGGCAGGTGGGCTCGGCTCATCCTCGCCTTGGTGGGACACGGTCAACGTTATCATGGAGGCCCACGCACAGGCGCTAGCAGACATGCGTGTGCATTCACGACTGGCGTGGCCCGCGCGCCGTAGTGGCATTAATGACAAGGCGACGGCGAGCTCGACCATGTGCGCACGACAGAAGTGGCAACGCACTAGGCCAGCAGTGGCACAGAGATGCAGAGTGAGGCACGGACATGATGGTGAGGCGACGACACCGGCAGCGGCTGTGGCACAGGGTGATTCATAGTGTGATAGCGCAGCGGGGCCAGTGGTAGCACCGCCCTGCTGCGCAAGCAGTGGCGGCGGCTCTGCGCGCTAGGAGCCAGCGGCGGACAGGCCACAGCCAAGCTAGAGTAGCCATGGCCGGCCACGCACAGTAGCACGCACGCCAGCAGGGCAGCCAACATGATGACACTAAACACCCCAGCGTGGTGATCGCGCCCACACGGCCAACCAGCCCAAAACCGTGTCGTGCACGAATTTTAAAGCGCCTATGAAAACTAAACGGTTGCTTCTGGACATTAACCATCTTCACCATACTCAAGATGTCATATGAGACTACCAAATCAAGCTATAACACTACACCACCCCTTAACCCAATCTCTCAAAATAATTTGCTAAACATAGCAATGTCTAGCTGTTGACAAACTTAGAAATTTTCTAAGTTTTTGAGTTGAACTTGATTTCAATTTACAATTTCTAGGCTATTAGAAATATTAGCTAGTAATATTATTTTTTGATAGTAAGTATTTCACTGTTATCTACAAAGTTTGTACTTCAAACTTTATTTAAGTATCACACACATGTTCTATAGTATTTTTGCTTAATAAAAATTGGTTTTCAACCCTACTTGATATACATGAGCTATTGAATCAACTTTCATTTAGCATTTATTGATCCTTCTAAGTTACAAGAAATTTATCTATATATTCTATCACATACATTAACACATAAATATGATGCTTATGACATGTTTTAGTAAATGATTTAGGGTGTAACACCGAGGGTGTTATAGTGGGCTAGCCCTTGCTGCCCTACGCCGTCTTCTCGCCATTATAGCGCTGTGTCGCACTTGGCTTGTTCCCGGCTAGGGACACATGCGCACGTTCCCTCTGACCACATTAGCCTATAGCATGTGCATGTGTGCCATTCCGCTAGCAGTCAGTCGCATCCCACCAAGGCAAAGATGAGATGAGCCAGACCTGCCCCCCTCTCTTCTCTGCTACCATAGCCGCTGAGCCACGCCATCAAATTTGGCATGGTTGAGTCACCATCGCCCAATTCATCATGCCCCTGGCTCTACCATTAAGTCATCTTGCTAACTGATCCCACCCCGCCTTAAATCGTGCCTAGTCGAGCTTCAATTTTGGAGTTTCCCCGACGCCGAGCCATTAAGGCCATATTCGGCCAGCGTGGTGGCAACCCTTCCTAGTAGCCATTCGTGCTTAACCAGCTACACCACTAGCCTCACCTTGACTCCCTCTTCATCCTATGCTCATCAGCTGTACCTCTACCGCTGTCCTAGCGCCACTGACGCGGCCATGTCACTATGGCTCATCATCAAGCTTACCGCACGCACATGGCCAGCCTGGCTCAGGTAGTCTCTGGCCGAACCATCACCTCGACCAGGTCCATAGTAAGCTCTTGATGCTCACTCGCTAGTTGGTTAGGCCTATAGCTGCCCTAGTGCACCGAAATGACTACACCACCACCACAAACGGCCACGCACCGCTGCCACCCGCTCCAGCGTGTCCCGCTGCCCCTCACCGCTGCTTAGTGTAGGTGCTTAGGTCGTAGATGGCGGTCGACCCTTTAGGTAGGTCCACGTGAACTCTAGATGGCTGGCGTGGTCGGCCAGTGCCAGCGCTCGCCACACCACCGCTCGCTGTGCCTCAGGAGCATGTGCAAAATAATTAAGAAAAACCTAGGGGGTTAAGTGCAAAGGTCAGAGAGAGAAAGAAATAGTGAAAAGATAGTGACGTAGTTTGGAGCAAGTATGAGGTCTCTTTTGTAAAAACGCCAGCGCGTGCGCGGGCTCCCCCGCCGTGGGCCGCTTCCACGCGTGGGCTGCGCCCGCATTGGGCCGCGCTGGGTTAGTTTGCTTCCTCTCTTTCGTAAAGAATTAGTAATAGCTTTTTATTTTTATTTGTGAGCCAATTTTGTTTAATTAATATAAAATCGTATAGGTGTCCAAAAACCATGAAACTAATTTTGTTAGGTTCCTAAAATTATGATATATCTGATAGTATAGATAGATCATGCATATCTGTGTTGATACTAAGGGCTATTAAATTATTTGAAAGTGCTTAATATTATTAGGGTAATTATTGTATGAATTTTTGTGGTAAATTGGTGATAGTTTTGATCCTGAATTTTTTATAATAGTTTCATTGTATTATTATGTGTTCACTGTATTTTTTGTAGCCTTAGAATAGACCAAGCATTAGGGTAGTTAAATGCTCTTTGTTTCAATATACATTAAATCTTTAATGGAAATAAAGGTATACCGTTGAATTGCGAAACTAGGTGCTTGTTTGTTGAACTCAATATCTTGCTTGATGAAGATGATAGTTAGCTTATTATCTTAGTCATTAGAGATAGCTTAGTAGCTTAGCATGCGTATTCTTATTTTAAGAGTTGATGTTGTCTAAATGCTAAGTGTTGCATCATCATCGCATGCATGTAGAGAACGAGTTGGAGGAGATAAAGACCATAGATGATCATGAGTTCGAGGAGATCGTCAAGGAGTATGAGGAGGAGATTCTCGTGCAGGAGGAGGTCCCGGAGCCACCGACGATTGACTCAGCTAACATCGCGCCTGCCCAAGGCAAGCCCTAGTGCATAACCCTTATTTTTTATAATCACCGTAAATATATGTGTTAACACTGGATTTTGGTCAATTCTGGAAGATGACAGGTAGACCCACATGCGGGAAGAAGAGTGTTCGGCAAACAACGCAAGCGGTCGGCTAAATGCTTGTGCGGTCGGTTATTCTGGAAGGCGGTAACTCCATTCGGGAAAACAGAAGATGGCAGGCAAGACCGATCGGAAAGATGAGAGTTGTATTAATAAAGGAATCTATAAGTTTAGGGTAAGGAATCGTAAGTTTCCAAGTTTGTTTAGAAGTTCCTTTGTAAATCGTAGTCCTTTGGGACTTACATTTTGTCTAGGGTATAAATATTGACCCTCGACCATTGTAATAAGGGTTCACAACCAAATCAATACAACCGGCCCCGTGCCAACTTTCGAGTCCTTTTGTCGTGTCGTCGAGTTCTTCGAGAGGAGTCATCGATCCGTCGACCTCCGTAAGTTCCGACAACCTTGTTATCATGTTTAGTATCATGCGGTGGATTTAGACGTGATGCAAGTAGTCTTGTTTGTTTTCAATGGTCGTGCAGCGGATCTTTGTTTGACAATCAAGAAGTCTTTGCTTATGCTTTGTTTATGAGTAGATACCGTGCGGCAGGCGTTTGCTCAATATGCTTAGTGAAAGCAAGATAGTTATCGGCTCTTTTAGATATGGCAAATCTAAATAGATTCATTAAGTTATCTAGTGTTGCATGTTACGGAATATTATATATATATTTGTAACACACTTTTGCCCAATCTAGATTGATATTATTCGGCCTTCTATCTCTTGTGGTTTCATTCATGCTTCAACGATCATGGCTTCCCATAATACCTTTGCAACTAGATAGTGTGCATACAATGGCTGAATTATTTTAATCTAGATTGTCACGTGTCGCGGGTTCATGCATGTTAATCACGTTTAAGCTTTAACAAAACCAGGTGTCGTGCGGCAGACGCAGGTTTTAGATTAGTTTAATCATTTTTTATTTGCACGTTCCTTCTTCATGGACCCCAATTCGGCTGAACTGCCGAGCTTGGTTATGCATTAACTCATAATTATTTTCACTTGTTCAAACGTGTCTTCCCATGCATGTGTATTCGGCAATCAGGTCTCCACGTGTATTCATCTTACTATTAGCTGAATGGTTTATGAACTCATTGGCAGACAGTTCTCTATAGCTGTATGTCGTCGTAAGTGGCTTCTGGGCCGTATATGTGGAACTGTCTGGTATTACCCGACATGTTCCGGTTTGACATTTAATTGTTTTATCCCTTGTTAGTTTTCAGGTCAAACTGACTGGCACGCTTCCGGATAACGAAGCACCCGGGAACCCGATTGAAGCTACGCTTTTCGGCTTGCTGTGTGTGAGGCACAGTGCGTCATATTTTGTGTCAACACACTTTTTGGCACGCCCGGTGGGACCATCTGCTAGTTCAAGATGGCATCTGAGATCAACAATGATCATGTTCTGGATGTAAGCATGGCAGAATTGCCAGATAATTACAAGGATTTAGTGCTACAAGCATGTGAGCAATACCAACGGAAGTGCTTGATGTCTTTTTCCAAAAACAAGAGCAATAAAGTATTTCAAAAGCAGTCAATGCCAAGAGTTCTTCTTCCGCATCAAACTGATTACACTGAAGAGAAGGATGCTCAGAAGATGGCAGCCCTGGTTTATAAAGCTATGGGAGAAACCATGACAAACCATCACACAGCTTTTCTGAATACCTTTCGGGCAATCATGATCAGTACTTTTGGCCCAATGGTTGATAAATACTTTGAGGAAAATGTTGGACCACTCAGTGGGCCGACGCTTTTCAATGTTCCAAAGCATCAAGAGAAGCCTGTTGGAAAGGAAGTAGCGTCGCCTTCAAATATAGGTGGATTGACTCACACTGAAAAGCAATCACATCCCACCTATGGCCAGGTGACATTTGGTACCACAGGAGAAGTGCCACTTTCAGCTTATAGAGTTTCTCCGGCATCAAACAGATTGCAGAAGAATATGTATGGAGATGGATATCAAGAATTTACTGATTACAGTGCTATCAATGTTGTGCCAAATCCAGGGTATAGAAGTGTTTCAGGATTGCCTTCTGGAGTGCAAGTACAAGGAAATCAGGATCCAGGCATTGATGTTTTGATGCACAGGATGGCTGATATGATGCAAAATCAGTTCGGCTTGAAGCCAAAGAATCAATCCTATTCATACAAATCTCCTTATCCAGAATGGTACAACAGAGTGGCATTGCCTCCAAGGGTGAAGCCTCCAACAGATTTGACCAAGTTTTCTGGTCAAGATGATACTAGTACCATAGAGCACATCAGTCGGTACTTAATGCAGCTTGGAGAAGCTGCTTCAGATGAAGCATGGAGGATTCGATATTTTCCTTTGTCTCTTACAGGACCGGCTTTCACATGGTTCACGTCTCTACCAGCTCATTCCATTGGTACGTGGGCAGAACTAGAGCAGAAGTTTCATTCATATTTCTATACGGGTACTAATGAGAAGAAATTGGTTGATCTCATGAGTCTGAGGATGAGAACAAATGAAACATCATTGGAGTATCTTCGCAGATTTAGGGAGACCAAGAATATGTGTTATTCTCTAAATTTACCAGATGATCAACTACCTGGAATTGCTATAGCAGGAATGTTGCCGAATATCAGGGAGAAGTTGTTCGGTTTAGAGTTTGATGATCTTGGTCAACTTGCACAGCGTTTAGCAGCTATGAGTAATCAAGCCCAAGGATTCAGGAGAGATAATCGCTTTCAGAAGAACAATGCCACTAATGAGGTGTATCAGGGCTTTCTGGATGAAGCGACTGAGTATATTGATGAAGATGAGATAGCTGCAGCTGAGTTAAATTGGGCAAAGGAACCCACTCAAGTTAGTCAACGCTGGTTGAAACAACAAAAGGGAACCTATGATTTTGATGTTACTAAGGCAGACAGACTTTTTGCATTGTTGATAAAGGAAGGACGCATCAAGCTACCAGAAGGACATCCTATGTTACGTCCTGAAGGAGTGAAAGACAAAAAATATTGTGGCTTTCATAACACTAATTCTCATTCTATCAATGATTGTCGAGTGTTCAGAATGCGAATCCAGAAAGCTATCCAAGAGGGACATTTGAGGTTTGATGGCAAGATGAAAATTGATGATCAGCCTTTTCCACAAAATATGATTTCTTTCTCTGTGAATATGGTATCTGCCAATGATCTCAAAGGTAAAGGCAAGGTGAAAGTGTTGACTTCCGATAGAGCAAAGGAGAGTGGTGCTGTTGACCCGGATCGGCAAATCACCAGTATAGAGCTACAGCATCGAGTTCGGTTTCAGAATAGCCGAACCGAGAAAGGTCAAACTTCCAAACCCAGAGTTACATCACGTATTTTGCTAAACAAGTGGCAGAGGGAACAAGAGAAGGAATACTGTAAGAAACAATGGTTTATGGAAGAATGCCGGAGGTATGAGGAAGAAGTATACCGAAGGGAGCAAGAAGAATACATGACAGAACAGGAGCAGTCTCATTGGGGTTGTTCGTTCTTTAGGCATTGTTGGAATGAAGGTTTGAGGTTGCCTGCAAGAAATAATTGTCCGGAGTGTAGTGCTCAGTACTTCGAGTATAGGCAATCTCGAGTCAACCGCCGTCCCGTCTATGAAAGACTTGGAACGAAGGTTCCTGAAGATGATCGGCGCTTAAAAATAGGTGGCTTTGAGAATCAGCAAAGGAAAAGAGTTGCAGGTTCAGGTTGGATTCATGATAGAGTGCATGATGAAGAAGCTGACTTTTGTAAATACGTATGGCAAAAAGGACAGTGGTGTCCTCCAGGCCTAAGGAAAAGCCAGAAAAGAAGAGTACAACGATTGAGGAATAGGGAGTTGGAACAAGAAGTTACCGAAACCAAGCAAATTTGGCGTCCTAAAAAGAAGCCTGATGGATGTGGTCCTTCGGCTAATGCTTGCATGGCTTTCTTCCTCCCATCAGAGTTTATAGCTCCCGAAAGCCAAGATGTCCAAGAAGAGGTGTACTCCGATTTTGATGAAAGTGAATGTCAGGATTTGATGGCTCAGCTTGTATTAACACAGCAGGCTGTTTTTGATAAACCAATCAAGAATCGTCACTTGAGGCCACTCTATTTAAAGGGATATGTCAATGGCAAGCCTTTAACTAAGATGTTTGTCGATGGAGGGGCTGCTATCAATATCATGCCTTATACTACCTTCAGGAAACTTGGGATGACTAATGAAGAATTATTGAAAACTGACATGGTGCTTAGGGACTTTGCTGGCAATCCTTCCGATACCCGAGGTGCTATCCATGTCGAGCTGACTATTGGGTTAAAAACTCTGATTACTACCTTTTTTGTCATTGATGGCAAGGGGGCATATAGTCTACTCTTGGGCAGAGATTGGATCCATGCTAATTGTTGCATTCCTTCAACTATGCATCAAATTCTTATTCAATGGATTGGAGATGATGTTGAAGTTGTACATGCTGATAATTCGGTAAGTGTTGCTGCCACAGAATCTACCTATTGGGAATATGAGGGCGTCGATTGTTTCTCTGGAAAAGTGTGGAAAGAAGGTCCTGTAAATGTTTTCAGCGAAGGCCAACAGCCGATCCAAGCAGTCGGCTCTCATAGCAATTTTTAATGGGAAATCCCGTCGATGGCAACAAAGGAAAGTTGGGGCGTGGTTTTATGTCAGCTGATAAGTTGGAAGAAATCAATGTTGGTGATGGTTCTAAGCCAAGGCCGATGTATATTAGTGCAAAGTTAGACCCAGAATATAAGTCAAAGTTGATAGATTTGTTGAAAGAGTTTAAAGACTGTTTTGCTTGGGATTACACGGAAATGCCTGGATTGGATCGTTCCATTGTTGAGCATTGATTACCCATTAAACCTGGGTTTCGTCCTTATAAACAACCTCCAAGGAAGATATACAAAGAGGAGGTATTGGCCGATGTGAAGAAGGAGGTTGAAAGGTTAATAGAAGCAAACTTCATTCGGCCATGCAAGTATGCAGAGTGGATTTCAAATATAGTACCGGTATACAAGAAAAATGGAAAAATGAGAGTTTGCATAGATTTTAGAAATCTTAATAAGGCTACTCCCATGGATGGTTACCCAATGCCAGTTGCCGATTTGCTGGTAGATGCAGCAGCAGGTTATGAAGTCATTAGTTTTATGGATGGTAATGCTGGCTATAACCAAATTTTTATGGCGATAGAAGATATTTCGAAAACAGCTTTCAGATGTCCTGGTCATATTGGTTTGTTCGAATGGATAGTCATGACGTTTGGGTTAAAGAATGCTGGTGCAACTTATCAAAGAGCTATGAATTATATTTTTCACGAGTTGATCGGCAAGATTGTAGAAATCTACATCGATAATGTAGTAGTCAAGTCTAGAAATCATGAAAGACATTTAGCCGATTTAAGAAAGACTCTGGAGTGCACAAGAAAGCATGGCTTAAAGATGAATCCAAACAAATGTGCCTTTGGAGTTTCGGCTGGTGAGTTTTTGGGATTTTTAGTTCATAAAGGAGGAATTGAAGTTGGGAAAAAGAGCATGGAAGCAATAGACAAAGTTGTGCCGCCAACTAATCTCACAGAATTGCAATCATTGTTAGGCAAAATCAACTTTGTAAGAAGATTCATATCTAATTTATCAGAAAGAGTTTTACTCTTTTCCCCTTTATTGAAGCTCAAGAAAGATCAAAAATTTGTATGGGGTGACATACAACAAAAGGCTTTTGATGAGATCAAACAATATATGAAAGCACCACCTGTGCTGGTACCTCCACAACTTTAAAAGCCTTTTAAGTTGTATGTGGCGGCCGATAGCCTAACGATAGGATCGGCCCTTATGCAAGAGTTTGAAGGAAAAGAAAGAGTCATAGCTTATTTTAGCCGAAAGCTGTTAGACCCGGAAACAAGGTATTCAGCTACAGAGAAACTTTGCTTGTGTGTATATTACTCCTGTACCAAATCACGACACTATTTGTTGAATCCCGAACGGCGGAGTAGGTTTTCTCCCTTTCGGCTGGACCGTTACTGGACTGGGCCAGGCCTGAGTTAAGTCGAACGTCGCTTGAATATCTCCATGATTTATTGGAGCCAACATTGTTCGGCTATACCCTCATAGTATTTGGATTGGATTCGTTCGGCTATCGGAAGAATGGAGACAATCGGCTACATTCTAATCGAGTAATTTAAGGGAAAATGGCCGATTGCTTTTTTCCGAACGAATGAAAATAAGTGAACATAAAGTTGTTTAATCAAGGAAAAAAGGGTATCACACTTAAAGTTTATTACAAGCCTAATGTCTACTGGTTCAGAAGATGATTGATTGCTTCTATGGCCTCAGTCCTGATTCGGCTAACATTATCTAGCACTTTTTGATCTTCATCTTCAGAACTCTGGATGCTGGACAACTTATTTTTGATCTGCTGGTCTTCTTTGATGGTCGAAGCTATCTTTAGTGAAGTTGCTTCTATGTTCTTCGGCAGATTGGCTATATGGGCCCTGTGAGACTGAATTTTGGCATTCAGTTCGGCTAGTTGAGCTTCTAGTCTGATTTTTTCATCCTCCATGGATCTCAGTTCAGGCTCCAAGGTTGCCAAAGAATTTCTCGTAGTCTGGATATGAGAGTGAAGATCTTTAATCTCCAGCTTTTTCAAAGATCTATCCTTCTGCAAAGCGGCCCTCGAAGATATGTTCTTGGTTGCCCTTCTCACCATAGCAAAGTGATCATCAAGATGGGCTGCAGATTCTAGGGGAGCCTTGAGAGCAGAAGGGATATCTTGATCAATGACTTCAAGGAGGTCTTTTATCTGGTCTGCATCCTGAACCAGACTAATGGTATCCTTATTCAGCAGAATAATCACTTCTTTTAGCCGAGCCTGATTCTCCAGTGACAAAGTTTGATGAGAAGTGATCTCTTCACCTTTCTCAATAATGTAGTCCTCAATAGAGAAGGAGTAACTGGTGGTCGGTTTAGTGATGTTCTTCTAGACAAAGAGGAAGAAAGAAGGTGTTAGCCGATTGGGTAATTTTGCTAAAATATAGTATGAGACAAGGCATTACCTGTTGGGCTGATTGGTCATCAGGATGGGTTATACCCTGGCTTGCTGGAGGACTTGATTGAAGGTTTAGAGGAGACGGATCTGGAGATTGATCAGGAGAAGTTTCCCTTGCCAGTTCATCTAAGATCTCATCTATTCTCAGTAAAGTAAATGATAATGAGCATAAGAGATAGATGTTGTTAAAGAGAAAGGAGAAGAGAATTGGTTGAACAATGTTACCTATAGTCTCATCAGGTTTATGAGCCTTTGAACCTTCAGCTTCATGGGTCTCTGAAATTTCGCTATCATGGATTTCTTCATCTTCAGTAGAAACTTCAGGGGTTGGTTCTACAGGCGCTGAGGTATTACCCAGTATGGGAATTTCGACTTGTGGCTGCAGTGGAAGAAATGAATGTAGAGATAGTCAGGCTTACTGCTAAATGAGATGGTTGACCTGATAAGAAAACAGAAGGTTCATGTCTTAAGGGATAATCTGGCTTTCTTGGTCCTTGGTTTCTTGGGTAAGAGAAAACTTTCAGGTGTTTTCCTTTTGCTTTTTCCTCTGGAAGATGCAGCAGCTGAAGTAGCAGGAGTTCTCATGAGTGCCTTTAGAGGTGCTGAATCCAAAGTTGCAGAAGTTTTCATGAATTCCTTTAAGTTTGGAGCATCAAACCCCAGAGCAGGTTTGGGACCAGCCGGATAGTACTGAATTGCTTTGGCAGGGGGAGTAAACTCAAGATCCTGTGCATGACCAGATGTTAAAATAAGAAGTGGATTCAAGAACAAGAAATGATGGGCATAATGAAATTACCTCACTGTCAGAAGCAAAATCGGGTTGCAAGTTTTTGCATAAAGAATGAACTGATAAATTGAAGATATGAGCATGCCATTCTTGCCACCAAGAGACAAAGAGGGGATGAGCAGCATCTATTAGCCCAAATGGAGATGGTTCATATATTGGTAATTCCCATCCTAATTCAAAGACCTTCTTGGCTTCCATTCCTTCTGTTATTACTTCCCTTGATTTTATGATTGTTGAGAAGAGGAATTTTGGAGGCAGTTGGCCGCATCCTAATTGTCTGGCCACCATGTTTGGATAATAGAATTCATAGGTGGATTGTACTAATCTCCCATGATGAAATTCGGCTGGCAAAGTGCAAGGTTTGATAAAGGAGTTGAAAATCTCTGTGGATTCTTGGCCTGAACAACCAATTTCATAGCTAAACTTGCAGGGCAAAGTCAGATCTTCATTTTCTCTGTAAGGAAACCAGAGCACATTGCCGAATCCTTTGAAAAATAGCTTGAAGAGATGACCAATGTCTATATCAATGCTTATAGATGCTGCTGCTTCCCCATAAGTCTGACAAGCCTTAACCTTTGCTGTGCTGCCTTCAGCATAGTTAACTGAGGGGAAACTTAGGTTGAAGAGGCTCACAGGGGTTATCTGATGCATATATAGTTGGAGCCACATTTGAATTAGCCACCAGGGACCATTCACACAAGGAATTTCTCCACCTTGGCACATCTGAAGGGTGATCTGATGCATCATATGATAAGCAGACCCTAAAAGATATTTGCCTAATGGGATCTGGGTGCCTGTAGCTAAGTCTTCAGCCATTACCATGTGATTCAGGGTTAGTTCATTGGATTTTCCACAAAAAATGAATCTGCATAGCCACATATTCATGAAGGCTTTCAACTCTTTGTCAGAAACGGTGCCAGATACATTCACATAGTTCCGGATATGTTTGACCCATCCACATCCAGAACTAACGGCTCTTTGATTACTCTTGCTCTTATACTTATAAGGATATACTGGCAATGACACATTCAAACCAGTCATCATGAATACGTCGGCTAGAGTGATGGTCATAATACCATGACCGAAGATAAAGGCATTGGTAGCGTCAGACCAAAAATGAGAAGCTGCTATCAGAAGGGAATCATTCCTGGGTGTCTCTGCTAAAGATAACTCCAGACAATGACTGATGTCCTGGCTTTCCCAGTGGCTACTGCTCTTCTCCAACATTCTCCTGTACCAGTTGCGCCATCCGGTGATTGGGGGAAATGGCCAATTCTTAAACGTGTTTGGCCATCGGTTTGGTGAGGTAATTCCAGACTTGAAAGGAATTCTTTGGGTTTCCTTCTCAATGATTTTAGAAGGGTCAGGATTTCCCATTGGGCCGAGGAAATAGGAGTCGGGGTTGGCAGCATAAGGGATCAAAATCTGGCTCTTGTACTCCTTTAGAAGATGATTGAAATCAGAGGGGAGTAAATCAAAAGAGGAGCGGAAGGATGGGATGAAAGTTGCCGAATAGAAATAAAGTTTACCTCTGGGATTTCATCCTGGGTCGCCATTGAAGATTTGGAGGAGGTCCGAAGTTGCGCTGAAAGCTTGAATTTTTGGGCAGCGGCTGCGGTTTTGAACGGTGATGACCTAGGAGGGTGAAAGAGCTTGTGGTCAATTTCAGAATAAAACAACTTTTATCCCGAAATTGAGGGGGCATGTGTTAACACTGGATTTTGGTCAATTCTGGAAGATGACAGGTAGACCCACATGCGGGAAGAAGAGTGTTCGGCAAACAACGCAAGCGGTCGGCTAAATGCTTGTGCGGTCGGTTATTCTGGAAGGCGGTAACTCCATTCGGGAAAACAGAAGATGGCAGGCAAGACCGATCGGAAAGATGAGAGTTGTATTAATAAAGGAATCTATAAGTTTAGGGTAAGGAATCGTAAGTTTCCAAGTTTGTTTAGAAGTTCCTTTGTAAATCGTAGTCCTTTGGGACTTACATTTTGTCTAGGGTATAAATATTGACCCTCGACCATTGTAATAAGGGTTCACAACCAAATCAATACAACCGGCCCCGTGCCAACTTTTGAGTCCTTTTGTCGTGTCGTCGAGTTCTTCGAGAGGAGTCATCGATCCGTCGACCTTCGTAAGTTCCGACAACCTTGTTATCATGTTTAGTATCATGCGGTGGATTTAGACGTGATGCAAGTAGTCTTGTTTGTTTTCAATGGTCGTGCGGCGGATCTTTGTTTGACAATCAAGAAGTCTTTGCTTATGCTTTGTTTATGAGTAGATACCGTGCGGCAGGCGTTTGCTCAATATGCTTAGTGAAAGCAAGATAGTTATCGGCTCTTTTAGATATGGCAAATCTAAATAGATTCATTAAGTTATCTAGTGTTGCATGTTACGGAATATTATATATATATTTGTAACACACTTTTGCCCAATCTAGATTGATATTATTCGGCCTTCTATCTCTTGTGGTTTCATTCATGCTTCAACGATCATGGCTTCCCATAATACCTTTGCAACTAGATAGTGTGCATACAATGGCTAAATTATTTTAATCTAGATTGTCACGTGTCGCGGGTTCATGCATGTTAATCACGTTTAAGCTTTAACAAAACCAGGTGTCGTGCGGCAGACGCAGGTTTTAGATTAGTTTAATCGTTTTTTATTTGCACGTTCCTTCTTCATGGACCCCAATTCGGCTGAACTGCCGAGCTTGGTTATGCATTAACTCATAATTATTTTCACTTGTTCAAACGTGTCTTCCCATGCACGTGTATTCGGCAATCAGGTCTCCACGTGTATTCATCTTACTATTAGCTGAATGGTTTATGAACTCATTGGCAGACAGTTCTCTATAGCTGTATGTCGTCGTAAGTGGCTTCTGGGCCGTATATGTGGAACTGTCTGGTATTACCCGACATGTTCCGGTTTGACATTTAATTGTTTTATCCCTTGTTAGTTTTCAGGTCAAACTGACTGGCATGCTTCCGGATAACGAAGCACCCGGGAACCCGATTGAAGCTACGCTTTTCGGCTTGCTGTGTGTGAGGCACAGTGCGTCACATTTTGTGTCAACGATATGTGATGTGCATTTACGTTACAAAAATTATATGGAAACCACATGTATATATACACACACACACATACACACATATATATATATCCATCCTAAGAGTCCTACTTGTGCAGGTTCGAGTAGCTGCTATGGTTAGGTTTTTGGTAGCGTGAGTAACCTGTCGTTACTCATAATAGATGCTTATTATAATTACTCTCATGATAAAATGATGAAAGTAAAAATAGAGACTGGGCAGGGATATGGTATGGGTTATGGTGGGTGTGATGAGTTGTGTCCCGTGGCCACGGGGCTTAGCTTGGTTACACTATTTTTCCTGTTCGTGTCGATTGAGGACTGTCTGTTGCTGTGGATGGTAGTCAGGTCACAAACTTATTATCCTGAGCACATACTTGCTTATGGGAGCGAGAAGGCTCATTACGCTCTTGTCGTAGGTTTTGGCTCTTTCTAGACCAACTGATTGGAGGCGAGGAAAGGTGGAGGTCTAAGCACCATATTGAGACTGGGTCTCAAGTGTGGGGGCTTGGAGTCCAAGTTTGGATGGGGACCTGGCCCCCGTGATAGGAGTGGAATGAGTTGGTCTTGTTTGTGCCTGGGGTACAAACGGGGCATGTGTTTCAGGGTACCCAGCTGGGATACATTGGTTCATGAATCACCATTTCTATGAGATGGTACGACTTGACTATGGTCTAGCACCGTAGTAAGAACTAGAAGATGAAAGATGGTGAAATGATTCTGATTGCTCAATCCTTGCTCGAAAGTAGAACAGGTGCTTACCTTGAATGGTTAGTTAATAAAGTAATCATGACTACTAATTAAACTTGATCGTAAGGACGTACTTCTAGTAATGCTTTTCGTAAACAAAGAGAAAACAATAAACTCATATTGCCTATCATACCCCTTGGAGTCGGGAAACTATTCTCACTAGTTGGGTAAGTCTTGCGAGTACATTGTGTACTCAGGGTTTATTTACCCCCATTGCAGGTGCAGTTTGAGGAGTAACTCTTATGTGGAGGATTCTTCTAGTGAGCATAGACGGATCCTTATATCGTTTCCGCTAGATGTTTATTTTTATTTCGTTATTTAATTATCGCACTCTGAACCCAGCTATTGTAATAAATAATTTCTAAGAAATGTTGTTGTATGAAATGGACTAAGTATTGTAAGCGCGTACTCATTATTGGATTCTAGAGGTAAAACATGGATTGATTCGAGTTCTCCTATGGCGTGTGCTCGACGAAACTATCCGGTGTAGCTAACTTTCGGGGTGCTTAGTGTCTAGTGGAAGACGAGTGCCTCCAAAAGCGAGTTTTTTGGGCGGTTCTGCCATAGCAACCATCGAAGCCCTCGAGAAGTTGCAGCTGCACACACTGAAGGCCCGTGTCCTCGGGACCAACCAACTGTAAGGTCGAGATGGCGGACTAGAGGGGGTGAATAGTCCTTTCTAAAATTAATCACGTCGGCTAACCGAAACAAGTGCGGAATTAAAACTATCAGTCTAGACAAGACTACACCCCTCTATCTATGTTCCCTAGCACCTTCCAAAAATACTAATTAAGCAACAAAGGTGTCGGGCTAGCTAGATCTCACCTAACCAATTCTAGAAGCAAGGTCACACAAACCTATGCCACTAGTACTTTAAGCAACAAGGGAGCTCCTACACATGCTAGTAAGCAAAAGCACAAAGCCACCTAATGCTCACTAACAATGCTCAATAACAAGGCAACTAATGCCAAATTAGAGAGCGCAATTACTTAGCTACATAAACTAAGCAATGTGACTAGCAAGGTCACACAAACCAAATTAGCCACGCAAGGGAGCTACTTCTATGCTACACAAGTAAGAAGGTAACTAGTAAGCTACACAAACTAACTAATTATAAGAGCAACTATACAAGCACAATGTATGCAAAAGTAATTACAAGCTTGTGTAATGAGGATGTAAACCAACGGGAAGAACAATATTGACACGGTGATTTTTCTCTCGAGGTTCATGTGTTTGCCAACACGCTAGTCCCCGTTGTGTCGATCACTCACTTGGTGGTTCGGTGGCTAATTGGCATCATCTGCCGAGCCTACACGTCGGGCACCGCAATAACCTACCCTGAAAGTGAGGGTAGCTCAATGACACGCTCAACTAGAGTTGCTCTTCGCGGCTCCCGTGTGGCGAGCACAATGCCCCTCACAAAGCTCTTCTCCAGAGCACCACACAAGCTTCTTGCGGGCTTCAACGGAGACCACCACCAAGCCGTCTAGGAGATGGCAACCTCCAAGAGTAATAAGCACCACCGGCTTGTAACTCGATCACCTAGTGCCACTCAATGCAATCTCACGATGCAATCGCACTAGAATCGCTCTCTCACACAATCGAATGATCACTATCAAGTATATGTGAGATGGAGGGCTCCCAAGCACTCACAAGCAAGGACACAAAGTCCCCACAGGTGCTCAGCCCCAGCCATGGCCGAGGCCACCTTCTATTTATAGCCCCACGGGCTAAACTAGCCGTTACCCCTTCACTGGACAAAACTCGGGACGACCGGACGTAGGACCTCAGCGTCCGGTCAACAGATATTCGCCACATGTCACCTCCATTCTACCTCAGTCACTTGATCGCAATGGTCAAGTGATGACCGAACGCAGCTGCTCAAACTGACTGGATGCAGCAACACCAGCGTCCGGTCATTTCCAGTAAGGTACCAGTCGCGACCGGACGCGTCCGGTCGGTCATGATCGGACGCAGCGTCAGTGTCCGGTTCTTCTCCAACTTTTCTGTGTTGCCTACATCACCGTACGTCAGCCTGACCGAACACACCCTGCCAGCGTCCGGTCACTTCCAACGCCAGCGTCCGGTCAAAGACCGATGCCTGCACGCTCTCTACCGCCACTGACCGGACGCAGGACCCCAGTGTCCGGTCACCACGTGACCAGCGTTTGGCCACTCTGTGAGACCCTGTTTTTTCTATATAGGGCACCGGTGGAGTTCCTAATCCTTCTCGCCTCCGTTTCATCACCGAGTTGATCCACATCAACTCCAACTTTATCTCTTTTGTAAATGTGCCAAAACCACAAAGTGTACACCATCATGTGTATGTGTGTTAGCATTTTCACAATCATTTTCCAAAGGATTAGCCACTCAACTTGCCACACCACTCGATTCTAGCGATGATGCAAAGTTAGATCACTCGAGTGACACTAGATGACCGATATGCAAACAAGTTTGCCCCTCTTGATAGTACGGCTATCTATCCTAAACCCGATCATCAACTTCTCTACACACCTATGACCGGTGAAATAAAATGCCCTAGGTTATACCTTTACCTTGCGCATTCCATTCCATCTCCTCTAATGTCGATGCAACACATGCACCAACATGATCAACAATGATATGATCCACTTCATATCATCATATGATCATATTGGTTCATCAATCTTGACTTCACTTGCTTTTCACCATTGCATTCGTCCATCGGCGCCAAGACTTCCTCAAGCTTCACCGCCACGCGGTCCATCGCTCTAAAGCCTCCGACTTGCCCTTCACGCTTGCAACTGGTCCATCAAGCCAAGTCTTGTCTTGATCTTCTCCACCTTGATCACATGACTCAATGTCATGTCTCATGTGCAATGAGCTCCTTCATCATCACATGTGTGAGCTTTGCAATATCTCCAAGACATTTTCACCTTCATGGCATATGTTGCTCACACATATGTATCTGTGGACTAATCACCTGTGTATCTCACATAAATACAATTAGTCCACCTAGGTTGTCACTCAATTATCAAAACCACACAAGGACCTTTCACCAGCTCCTTGGCTTCAACCACGAGAGGCTAGAGCACTAGCTCGATGCCTTCCTAGGACCCCGACCATCCTAGAAGGACCTACGATGCCTGAACTTCTCGTTCACCAACATCACAACATAGCTTACCGGAGGGGAATCGCTTTCCCTGGAATACCTCACCCGGAGCACCTCGACAGCATTCCCATTCGGCCTGCGCAACATCGCAGGGACCATTGGTCACCTCGTGGCACAACGCATGCGCCCATCCTCCCCAGATGGTGAATTCGTGGGTATGATGGACTAGGTCACAGAATCTTTCCATGTCTTTCTCGCGGAAGATTCAAAGACGACCTCCTACTCTGACTCTAGCAGGGGAGGCCATCACCCCTCGTGAGAATGCTTTATGGCAGGCACCCTAGAGGGATACGTCAAAAACGTCCACGAGAGAGGGACTACTCCTACGAGTGACCCCAATGACGAGGTTGAGGGAGAGGTGGGGACCCCACCTTGCTTGCGGATGGAGCAGATGAGGGCATGACATAAGGAGATCGAGGATGCATGACTCTAGCTGGAGCAGGAGCATGTGGAGCTCGAGCATGAGATCGAGCGCCGTGAACACAATGATCGTGCACACGCCATCACCCATGACTTAAACTAGAGTATCATCAAGGACGATGGAGGCCTCCTGCACTTCGCTCAGGCAAGCCAGAACATAGCTGCCATGGTGGCCTTGCTTTGAGGGCTCCCATAGCCCGCAACACCCGAAAGACCGTCGGGCCTATCACGAGATCCGCAAGTTGCTCGAGCACATGGCGGTGCAACAGGCAGAAAGCTCATTGTCTCAGTGACGCAAGCTCGATGCCAGTCAGCGCATGGCCAGGATGAAACCATCCACCAGGCGTCGTGCGACGGTGGGGGGCTTGCCATGGTCTCGGTGCATGAGCGTCTTGGCCCCAACTGTGACACACGTAATGCCCTAGAGATCCATAGGCGTGAGCGGGGGAACAATAGAAAGGAGGCCGGTCATGGCTACCATCCTTGTTGCGGCGGACGCTACGACAACGGTGAGGACCGGAGCCCAAGCCTCGATCTGCTGGGGCCCCAGGCTTTCGGTCGGCACATCCTCAACGCGGCTTTCTTGCCATGGTATCGACTACCAACCAACATCCCAAAAATACTCTGGGGAAATGAACCCTGGCCTATGGCTTGAGGATTACCAGCTTGCTTATCAAGCCGGCAGTGCGGATAGTGATTACTTCATTAATCGCAATATCCCCCTTGTTCTTGGCCGATTCGACACGAACATGGCTAGAGCACCTTCCGCCCAACCGAATTCAAAGCTGGGCAGACCTAAAAGGGATATGTGGAAATTTCCAGGGCACCTACACATGCCCTAGGAACCCCTAGAATCTGAAGAATTACCGATAGAGGTCTGGGGAAACTCTCCGCGAGTTTATCCGATGCTTCTCCAGGCAATGCAACGAGTTGCCCGATGTTACCGATGCCGACGTCATTGGAGCCTTCCTATCTAGGACCACCTACAAGTCCTTGGTCCACATGCTAGGATGGAAGGGCCCTCAGACCACCAAGGAGCTCCTCGACATCACGACCAGCCATGCCTCAGATGAGGAGGTGGTCGGGGTGATTTTTGACCGCCCTAAGGGCAAAGCGAAGTGGGATGAGGACGCCGGCGAGGGCGCCTCCAACCGCTCAAGCAAGAAGAAGGACGAGCAGTGACACGGGGGCTCGCTCGTGGCTGCTACCGAGTGGAAAGGTGGCCGGGTGCCCACCGAGGGTGCTTCCGACCACTTCGAGAAGCTACTCGAGGGACCGTGCCTAAACCACGCCATCCCCGTCAAACACCTGTACAAGGACTGTGCCCTTGTGAAGCGTTTCCTATCTGGCTGCTCAAAAAGGGGGGACCAGAGGAAGAAGCCTAAGCTAGTGGTGGACGACGCCGAGGGGAAGGATGGCGACTTTCCGACGCTAGATGCCTGCCTCATGATCTTCGATGGGGCGGCAGCTTATGACTCCAAGCGCCGTCAAAAGCTCGTGGGTCACGAGGTCTACATGGCCGAGCCGACCATGCCATTTTCCCTAGTGGTCGGAGTCTGCCATCACCTTTGACCGATCCAACCACCTAGAGAGCATCCCACAGCCGAGAAGACACTCGCTCATAGTCGACCCGACCATCGGCATGAAGCGGCTCACCAAAGTGCTGGTGGATAGAGGTAGCGGCCTCAACGTCACGTATGCCAAGACACTTGATGCCATGGGCGTCGACCGGTCGCGCGTCCCATGGACCAGGCACCTACAAGCTCAAGACCATCGACGACAAAGTCTTCATCAACGCCTGGAACATCGAACAACTACGTCGCTTTTACCCCAAGTCTATGTTAAGAATGATGTTTCTGAAATGCGACAACATTTCTTTCTTATCAGTTTTGCTATTGTCTCCTCGATCTTTAGTGGCACCCGACCCCAGCAATTGCACAGGGTCGAGCCTCACTTGGGGGCTGATAAGAATGTATATACTCAACAACATTCTTTACGTCCGACCCCTTCTACATTAAGTTAGCATTCTATCATAGTAACATGATTATCAAGGCATCATCTTTTTCGCTACCTCGATTGACTGCATGATCCATCGTTGTTCCTATTATGATATATGTGGATGCAACGCAGAGATGTAATTAATCAACGGCAACTACAACTCTCAATTACGATTACGCTCCGCAAGCTAACGAGCTAGCTTTAATGACTAACGTACTAGTCTACGTATCCACGTCGCCGAGTAAGGCGTTATCTCCAAAAAAATGTTCTAGTTTTAAAATCCCAAGGTGTTTCGGCATTCTATTGATTAAACCTATATTTTCGAACTAGGGCTCATTTAGTTACCTAGCAAACTAATTATTATAAAGCTATAAAAATTACAGTGAGCACCTAATAATGTTAGGAATTTACTATGAAAGTTTTAGATCCAACACTATCACTAATTTATCACAACAATTCCTATAAGTTTATATTTTAACAATATTAAGCATCTCAATTTAATTAGATCACTTCTAAAAATATTATAAAACTATGTGAACAAAATATACTAGCGAATAGATCATGATTTTAGGAGCTTACCAAAATTGGTTTCATAATTTTTGGTTAACTACGCAATTTTATATTGAATTTACAAATTTACCTTAGAAGCTAAATCAGAAAATGCTTAGAAAAGGAAAAGGGTCGGTGGCGACCCTTTTGGCCAGGTAGCCCAGTGCGGCGCAGCGGCGCGCACGTCGCAGCGGCCCAGCAACGGCCCAAGGCGGGGGCGCCCGCGCCCACGTGTGCTCGCGTTTTGCAAAAGAGGGTTCAGGTTTTTGGATAATCACGCGGAGCAACAGAACACTATTACTATAGACTCATGCTTTGCATTTAAAGACCCTAGAATGTGTCGCCTTTGCAACGGGGCGGTCCTCAACGTACCTGCGCGTGGCAGTGCGACATATCGGCGGCAACGGTGGTTACGCCCGGCCAACTAGGCTCACTACGACGGAAGTAAGGGGTCGACCACCATCTACAGATAAACGCACAAGGATGGGCGACGGTTAAAAACTCGAAGATGCGCTGGCATGAGCTGCAGCGGCGAGCGGCTATCCACGGTGCTAGTGCAACTGCTCCGGTGAGCCTACGCCCTCATAGCAAGGTAGAGATGGCGGAGAAGCATCAGTAGCTCACCATGGTGTACGCCCTACTAACGGTTGAAGCGGGGAAGCGCTGTGGCGGTCTGGCCATGTGCCACCAAGCGGGGCGGCGGTGCTCTACGATGGACACCGGCGCGTCACCATGTCTTCGATAAGCGCCCTGGCCAAAAGACGCAAGCACCAGATAAAGGAGGTCATGGCGAGCTCCTAGATACAAACAATTAAACTAATTCAGACCTTACTCCAATTTCACTGGCACGGCGGCGCACCTAGCCATCGACGAGAAAAACACCAAATTGGTGCCCAACAGTGCTCGGTTGCGCCAAAGTGAGGGTCGGGCTGCTAGCTGGCTTTCCTGTCTAACTACTAAAACGCTGAATTGAGGTGTGGTGTCCCAAACCACACGTATTAGCTTGCGAAGCGGCGCGGCTCCGTTGGCGGTAAGGCAGATGGGGCAGCAGCTTCTAGGCTCGGACAACCTCGACCAAAGCTGTGTTAAATGAACGGGAGCATCCGCATGGTGAGGCTCAAAGGGAGTGTGCCGTGAGGTGCCGAGATGGGACCGCTTGGTCTTGGTAGGGCGCGGACGGTGGCAGTGGAACAACGGTCATGCGCGGGACCGTCTCGTAGGGCCAGTGCAACAAGACGACACAAGGGAGGGCAGTGACACCGCGACACGGGCATTAGTGTGATGTGACAATGGAGGCAGGCAGCGGCTCGATGGGTAGGTGATTCGAGCAGTGGACAGAGTGCCACGTCGGTGAGACGAAGGACGCCATGACATCGGCTTGGCCCCATGCGCGGCTCAGTGAGCACGGTGGCACACGCACGTGGCGACAACGGCGCACGTGATAACCGCACCACGATGGCGCCTCGTAGCGCGGCCGCGTAGCGGCTACACCGGCGTAGCGCCGTGGCAGCACATCGACATAGCGTAGCGGTGCGGCGCGGCGCTCGTGAGCACGTGAACCAAGGCACGGCTGAAGGGTCGAGATGGCGACTAGAGGGGGGGTGAATAGTCCTTTTTAAAACTTAATCACGTTGGCTAACCGAAACAAGTGCGGAATTAAAACTATCGGTCTAGCCAAGACTACACCCCTCTATCTATGTGCACTAGCACCTTGCAAAGATACTAATCAAGCAACAAAGGTGCCGGGCTAGCTATAGCTCTCCTAACCAATTCTAGAAGCAAGGTCACACAAACCTATGCCACTAGTACTTTAAAGCTACAGGGGAGCTCCTACACATGCTAGTAAGCAAAAGCACAAAGCCAACTAAGCTCACTAGCAATGCTCAATAACAAGGCAACCAATGCCAAATTAGAGAGCGCAATTACTTAGCTACACAAACTAAGTAATGTGACTAACAAGGTTACATAAACCAAATTAGCCACGCAAGGGAGCTACTTCTATGCTACACAAGCATGAAGGTAACTAGCAAGCTACACAAGCTAACTAATTACAAAAGCAACAACACAAGCTTAATGTATATGAAAGTAAACGCAAGCTTGTGTAACGGAGATGCAAACCAACGGGAAGAACAAGGTTGACACGATGATTTTTCTCCCGAGGTTCACGTGTTTGCCAACACGCTAGTCCCCGTTATGTCGACCGCTCACTTGGTGGTTCGACGGCTAATTGGCATCACCCGCCAAGCCCACACGTCGGGCGCCGCAAGAACCTACCCCTTGAGTGAGGGTAGCTCAATGACACGCTTTACTAATGTTGCTCTTCGCGACTCCCGTGGGGCGAGCACAAGTGCCCCTCACAAGCACTTCTCCGGAGCGCCACACAAGCTTCTTGCGTGCTTCGACGGAGACCACCACCAAGCTGTCTAGGAGGTGGCAACCTCCAAGAGTAACAATCACCACCGGCTTGCAACTCGATCACCTAGTGCCACTCGATGCAACCTCACGATGCAATCGCACTAGAATCGCTCACTCACACAATCAGATGATCACTATCAAGTATATGTGTGATGGAGGGCTCCCAAGCACTCACAAGCATGGACACTAAGTCCCTTGAGGTGCTCCACACCAGCCATGGCCAAAGGCCACTTCTATTTATAGCTCCAAGGGCTAAACTAGCCGTTACCCCTTCACTAGGCAACGGTCGGGCCGACCGGACGCTCCGGTCGTGTTGACCAGACGCTGGACCTCAGCATCTGGTCGCCCACAGACGGCCACGTGTCCCGGTTCCAACGGTCACTTGACTTGACCAGACGCAGCAGCTTTCAACTGACCGGACGCTGAACCCCCAACGTCCGATCGTTTCCAGTAAGGTATCGACCTCGACCAGACGCGTCCGGTCACACTTGATCGGACGCAGCCAGCGTCCGGTCACACTCCGGCTTCTGCGTCATCGTATGTCAGCCTGACCGGACGCAGCCAGCCAGCGTCCGGTGCATTCAGATCCAGCGTCCGGTCAGTTGACCGACGCCAGCATCTTCGCGACCAACTCGTTTTCACTTCTAACTTTTTCACCCTTGCTCCAATGTGCTAACCACAAGAACTTGCATCCGGCGCAATAGAAAATAGGCATTTCATTTTCCCGAAAGCGCCGAATCAAGTGTACACCACCATGTCCGGTGCATTCAGATCCACCATGAGAGAGACCCAAACCCATCTCACCCCTGCAAACACCACCTCCTTTGTAAATGTGCCAACACCACCAAGTGTACACCACCATGTGTATGTGTGTTAGCATTTTCATAATCATTTTCCAAAGGATGTTAGCCACTCAACTTGCCACGCCACTCGATCCTAGCGACAATGCAAAGTTAGATCACTCGAGTGGCACTAGATGACCGATATGCAAACAAGTTTGCCCCTCTTGATAGTACGGCCATCTATCCTAAACCTGGTCATAAACTTCTCTACACACCTATGACCGGTGAAATGATATGCCCTAGGTTATACCTTTGCCTTGCGCATTCCATTCCATCTCCTCCAATGTCGATGCAACACATGCACCAACACGATCAACAATGATATGATCCACTTCATATCATCACATGATCATATTGGTTCATCGATCTTGACTCTACTTGCTCTTCACCGTTGCCATCGTCCATCGGCGCCAAGTCTTGCTCAAGCTTCACCGCCACACGGTCCATCACTCCAAAGCCTTCGACTTGCCCTTCATGCTTGCAACCGGTCCATCAAGCCAAGTCTTATCTTGATCTTCTCCACCTTGATCACATGACTCAATGTCATGTCTCATGTGCATTTAAGCTCCTTCATCATCACATGTGTGAGCTTTGCAACATCTCCAAGCCATTTTCACCTTCATGGCATATGTTGCTCACACATATGTATGTGTGGACTAATCACCTGTGTTTCTCACATAAACATAATTAGTCCACCTAGGTTGTCACTCAATTACCAAAACCAAATAAGGACCTTTCAACGGCTTGGCCGGCCCTACACAAGGTGGTCGCGACCTGCTTGGCCCAACACACAGCATGGGCGGGCAATGAGATAGCCGCTGGTAAGGTCACGCACGATGCGCGCGTGCAACAGCGTGTGCACACCCGCGCGACGCCACACTCCCGAGCACGTTGACTGCGCACACCGGACCAGCCAGCCCGAGGTGAGGTCGTGCACAAATTTTAAAGTGCAGCAAAGGATGCCGATCATCTCAAACGAAGTTCAACCAATCCTACTGACCTAAAGTCGACACTATCAGCTAGCTAGAGGAGCAATCGTCATGACCCGAGAGCAACCAGAGAGGGAGATATAGAGGTGCCAACATAAGCTCGTCGCCCTGACACCAGTTCGCGAACCGAGCTCCGAATCAGGGTTCACAGAGCGTTCTAGTGAAATTAGGGCAATTTTAAAGCGGACAACGTGACATCCAACACAACGTCGACCTATGCCATGCTCAAGCATTCACTTTGATACGATCAACAATACCAAAACATACAACTAGTGTTTAAACATTTTTGTTAAAAATTAAATGCCAAAATAACATTATCTTACTACTTATCCATACTTAGGAAAGTTAAGGATTCAATTCAAACTAACATTCATTAACACTTTTGTTACAATTTTTAAAAACCTAAACCCTATTAACTGCTACCAACAAGTATTTCATGCGATAGTCCATACCTTATACTAACTCGTAGGAGCAAAATATTTACGCACCATTTAACTATTTTGCTCAATATAATTCGCCGAAAATAGTATTTTAACAATAGTTCTAAGTGTTTGCCGACTTAATGAAAAGAGTTTATCTTAACGTCAAATTTGATTTTTGAGCTCCCAAAACACTAGTTAACAACATCTATTTCCCAAAAGTTAAAGTTGCATTTCCATCTACTAAACTTGTACTTCAATTTTTATTTAAGTACTAAATACAAGTTATGTTTGATCCTTGTTCTTAGAAATTGTTTTTCGCCTCACGTGCGTTATAAATTTTTAAACCCCGGAACTTGTTAGGCTAATCCTTCTCGGACCTAAATCTCGGTGCTAAGCAAGCTCGTAACACGAGGGGTGTTACAAAGCCTACCCCGTAACATCAACCATTAGATATCGTGTCTTATTAGTGGAAAGTTACTAAGCTTAGGTTCTGTTTGGGTGGACTATGACTAGTTGTTAGTCATGGCTATAAAATAGTCAGCTAAAAGTTGGCTAACTAGTTGTTAGTTCATACTTGTTTGGATCCTAAACTAATTGTTGGGTTCTATAAACCATTTGTTATTACCCCTGATAGTTGGGTTCTATGACCAGTGAACTAACAACTAGTTAGAGCTCTGGCTAAACTTTAGCCCATCTAGATATTAGTCCTCTTATTTAGATTCTAAGGGCTAAAGTTTAGTCAACTAGATGTTAGTTAATCAAAGTCGTAGATTGCAGAGGAATTGAGTTCGATCATTCTACTATTTCCGTTTCAAGTACAAACACTTTAGCTATAAAAAGGTATAAAAACTTTTTTTTCTAAGTCAAACCGTTTGAGCTTTTAATAAGTCTATAGAAAAGTACTACTTCTAATATTAAATGTGTATTGTTAGATTGTTATAAAATATATATTTTTATATAGTTTTTTTGGTGCAGTAAATATTAACATTCTTCTCTACAAACCAATTGAACTTAAAATAGTCTGATTTAAAAAAGCGATTGGACTTAGTATACTTTGTCTTAGGATAAAATAAAAACACTTTAAATTTTAGAATGAAGAATTAGTCTGTTGCTAGAATTTGATTCGTTTGCTGCACATTGCGATTGCTAGATATTTGTCATCCGACATCTGAATCTGAAGTTGCATAGTGGAAGCATCATTGGACAGAGGCTCGTCACACGGGGCCATCTTCTGCAGCAGCTTAATTAGAGAGAAGCACTATACTAATGCGTGCCGTACGTCTCCTCTGTCCTCTGAGACTGGCTTATGGGCAAAAACCTCCCACTCCCAGCAAATCGCATCAAATGGAGTGGTGAAGACCGTGTGATTCCGTAGCTAGACGTTTTTTTTACCAAAGCACTTTGGCCCTGCTTATATTGAAAGCAAAGGGTACTGCTGGAGATTCTTACAATACCAGGTTGAACTACAAAGCCCACCCAAGCAACCTCTCAAACTCTCAGAAAAACAAAACGCCAGAAAAAGCTAAAAAGCAAAATATAAAATGGGAGCCTGCCACGCTCGCCTAACATGGAACGGCATCATTAGTAGCTCTTGATCACCACGCTCGTAGTCCCTCCTGGAGCTTCGGCAGCGTGTCCTCCAACTCCATCTGGTCCTTCACCTTGAGCATCTTCTTCCACTGTTTCAGAAGGGCCAGAACTTTGTAAGCAATGGATTTGGGAGATTTGATTAACTTGCTATTGAATACCCAGTCATTTCTGGTTTTCCAGATGCACAGGCAACACTAACCAAAATGAAGAGATTCACGCTCTTAGATATCTCAACCTCTCCCAAGTTAAGCATATCCTGAAAGTTAGTCATTGAAATAGGTCTTTGCCCCCATCTTAAACTAACTCTAATCCAAACCCAAATAACCTGGGTTATATGGCAGTTAAAGAATAGATGATCTCTAGTTTCCAACCGCCCACAATATTTACAAAATTCTGAATGCTTGCTCCACATGAAAACTTTGATCTTCAAAAGCAATTTGACCTCCCACGTATAGCAAATTAATTTTGGAACTTGGAAAAGTAGCCCGGCTAGCGGAACGGGAGAGGCGGCGTGGCTGGCAGCATACCGTCCGTCTAGAGATAAAGTTTGTCACCTTTTGCTTCTGATTTGAAGATTAACGTTCAGCTTTAGCTTTCTTTTCAAAAGATGTTCAGTGTGATGTCGATGTACAATACCACTGATGAGCAGATTTTTCGCCCCCTTGAGAGAATAACCCTTCGTTCTCTATGCTCAGCTTCAAAGGGAAAGCACATTCCCAAACCAGAACTTATATGTCCTATTGTCCGCGAATATCATCGTCTCCACGTTTATAATTCTTGTTGTTCTAGACAAGGTTGAAATCAAGCTGACTATTAATAATTTTATTAAGATATTTATTTTTAATAAACTAAGACGCTTTAATTTTTTTGTTCTAGACAAGGTTGAAATCAAGCTGACTATTAATAATTTTATTAAGATATTTATTTTTAATAAACTAAGACGCTTTAATTTTATTCAGGGGTATAATTTTTCTCCTGCATGAACAACAAATTATTTCAATTTCAATCAAATGACTGTTAACTTTTAGACAGTCTCGAAGCTGGGCCTGTGCTGTCTTTAAATGGGCTAAAAGAGGTGAGGGCATTGCATTACATGTTAGTGGGCCGTAGGCCCACGTAGATAGAGCCAAAAAAAATCTCACGGGTTATTGGACCGGCTGCATACAGATCAATACAGCTCCGTCCGTAGTCTGCGAGCGAGAGCAGGAGGCGGCCACGCAAGCGCCACGAAGGGAACGAAACCGACGCCGAGCCGGCGAACCGTTGCTTCGCGGGTCACAACACCTCGCTCGCTCGCCTTCCCTTCCGCTTCCACATGGCCGCTCCTCTCCACACGCGCCTCCTCCCGCTCCCCTTGCCCCCGAACCCTAGCCCCGGTCCCGGCCTCCCCGCGACGCCACCGCCACCGCCGCTGCCTCGCGACGCCGCCGTCGCGGAACGGGAGCTCCTCCTCGCCGGAGACCGAGTGGTGCCCGGTGCCGCCGGAGCAGCGCCCCGTGAACGAGTACGAGGCGCTCGCGGCGTCCCTCCCCTTCTCCTGAGCGGCGGGGGACCTCCGCGTCTACTGCTCCCGGCTCGCGCTCACGGGCGCCGCCGTCGCTCTCTTCGTCGGGCTCCCCGTCGCCGCCTTCGGGGGACGCGGCGGGGCTGGCGCCGACGCTCTGCACCTCGCGCTCGGCCCCACGGGGTCCGGGATCCTCGCCGTCACGCTCGCGGTCGTGCGGATGTACCTCGGGTGGGCTTACGTCGGCAACCGCTTGCTCAGCGCCACAGTGGAGTGTGAGGAATCCAAATTAATTTTGTTCTCCTTTCTGCTGGTCTGCATTGTGTTAGTCTGAAGTCTGTGTCGTATTTGATTCAGATGAGGAGACGGGATGGTATGATGGGCAGGTGAGACGTTTCTGTTGATCGCGTCATTTCTGCTGAGATTGTATTACTTTGAGGTACTCCGTGTTAAGTAGAACAGGGATCTTATCTATAGCTGACTTGCTGCTTGGTTAGGCCTTGAAATGTTTTAGTGAAACAAACAATTGGACAAAAGGAATATGATCTAGAAAGCTACAAGAATCATTCAATCATCAATACACTTAGTGGCACCAAAACAGATAACAAAAATTTGCCTCTAAGGTTATATGCCTCGTGTGCATCCACTGTTGGATACTTGGATGCATACGATGATGCGTGTGAGCAGGAAAGAGAAATATTGAGGGCACCTCTCTCCTTCTATATGCGCATCCCCACGTCATCCAATGGTGACACACATTAGGCATATGCCCTTAAGGGCAAAGTCAACATTCAGCCACTGAAAAAACTTTTGCGGTTGTTCTCTGTTGCTTATCTTGATCAAGCCTGACATTATTGATATCCATTCCATAGAAAATGGTGAGGTGTTAATCTGCCGCTGTTCCATATTAGCAAGCGCTTCCTTGTAAATTAAGCATTGATGTAGAATTGCTGAGTTATTTTAGTCCTTGTAAGTTATTGTAACATGCAGACATTCGTCTCAAAAAGGAGGAGAAAAACATGTACACACATTCTTATGATGCTTCTATAAACTTGTTATAATTGTGTTAGTCAAGATGGTTTGTGGTTTTCCACTTTGTTTGATCTGATTCTTGGCAAGTGTTTGTATTCTTCTGAATAAAATTTTGTATGCATGGAATTCATTATACTTGGCTCATCATTCGGCACCAGAATTAACTCTTGATGCTGAGATCATTTCGTACCTTGGCAGATATGGGTTAAAACTCCAGAAGTTTTAGCTCGTGATCGGCTTCTAGGCTCATTTTCTGTAAGTTGTTCTTATTGACTTCTTTAAATGTCACATTCTTTTATGATCAGTTAGCTCTTTGTTTTCTACTGAGTATCAACTCCATGCCTTAAAGCTTATTGGATGAAAACTGAACTGTACATGCACATGGCATGAGCTGTGATATCCCTCAGGGAATATGACCATATTATGAACCTGGCTGTGCTCTGGATCTACATCTGAGTACGGGTGTTATCTGGTGCATTAGTTTTCTGAAACATTAGAAATTGCAATACCAAAAAAAACATCATAGCATCATTGCGAAGAATCTTATGCATGGCTGCTAAGCACTGTTTTTCTTTTTATGCTCCAGGTCAAGCCTGTGCTAAACAGAGTGAAGTTCACCTTGGTGGGTCTGGCAGGCTCCCTGATCCTTTGCATACTTCTTTATGTGAACACCGAAAACCCAAAGGAACCTGATGGAAATACCGGTGGAAGGGCTATCCCTGGAGTGTACAGTGACACCGCTGCGAGGTCATTTGAGCCTGATGCATTCTGTGGACAACCTGATCTATCGTAGCATGGCAAAGTGTGGAGCATGGAAGGTTTTTAGATGGTGGTATATGGTCTCACAGGGTATACAGGTTCCCCTTTGTCTTTCGGCTCTTGCCTTTGTAAATGGTGGATGCTTCCATTTCTGTACGAAATAGAGCAGTCACACTGTGGGACTGGGACAAAAGCCATTCTCAATTCGCTGCTGTCCGTGACTGGTACGTTCCTGTCCGTGACAGAAAAAATCTCAAAATCTGAAAAGGAAATGAAAGATACTCCACTATTTTCTCTCAGGTTATGTTTGGTTTCCAGAAACTGAAAGAAATTGAAAAGTAATTTAATGATAAAATAAGAAGCATTTTCTAGATATTATAATTATAATTTTAATTCATGGAATCAAAAAGGCCTTGAACAATGTTTGAAACCGCGAAGAGAAAAAGGGAAATCGATGTCCGGGCTGCTTCCGGTCAAACATGCCGTCGCCGCCGTCCCTGTTGGAAAACCCCTCACTCCTCGGTCCAACCTATAAGAAGTCCAAGGACTAGCGCGGCATCCAGATCACCCCGTGCCGTCCGTCCGCTTTGGTCGTCAGTCGTCACAGCCCAACCCCACAAAGCAGCTCGCTGCTAAGACAGCGAAGCAGCTCTGGCTTATTGCAAGCTAAGCTGCCCGGTTGATTGATTAATCGCGCGTTAATTGCCCGCTAATCCCCTGCCGGCCGCCACCGCTTCCGCACATTTCCTCGCTTAATTAATTGGCTAGTGAAGTTGATCCAGCTCGGCGGGCGGACTTGGAGAGAGCGAGCGAGCGAGCGAGAGAGAGAGAGAGAGAGAGAGAGAGGCAGAAGCAGAGGCAGCCCGGGATCCGATCGGGCGGTCGATGCTACGGCCGGTGGTGGGTGTCGTCGGGGCATGGCTGGGCAGGCTGCGCGGCGAGGAGGAGAGATGAGGCGACCGAGCAGCGGCATGCGGGCGGCGGCCGCGCGGTCGCCGGCCGCCTCGTTCCTGCTGGCCGCTGCGGCCGCGGCGTCGTTCGTCGGCGGGTTCTACTTCTGGTTGGTGGTCTCGTCGTTCCGGCTCCCCGACTCGGGCGCCGCCGGGTGCCGCCCCGACGGCGAGGGGTCGTGGGCGGTCGGGATGTTCTACGGCAGCAGCCCCCTCGCGCTCGGTCCCATCGAGCTGGTGAGTGGCCTGCGGCACTCAGCTTAAAAGCAGCTCCTCTCGTGCGAGCGTTGTGGGTAGGTTGACGCCTGAAGCGCTTCCGTTACTCTGTCTGAGGTGTAATTTTGGTGGGCAGGAAGGGAGAAGCAATGGCAACAGCTCGGCGTGGCCGGTGGCGAACCCCGTGCTGACCTGCGCGACCGCCACGGAGGCGGGGTACCCGAGCAACTTCGTTGCCGACCCGTTCCTCTACGTCGAGGTGAGGCACTGCTGCTGCTTGTTTTGTTCTGCCGCTCTTCCCGGGGTGGAATTCTGCTTCTCGTGGATGTAGGGATGATTTGCAAATTAGCTAAGCTATGGGAGGTGGGAGCAAATCGTTGAGCAAAGTAAAATTCAGGGTCGCTGACTGAACTGGTGATTTGGCTGCATTACAGAATTCAACACCCACGCAGGGGTGCCTGTGAGGGTTTGATGTTTGGTTTTTGGATGCTTAGAGGAGACTAACTTACTCAGGCACATAATAGATAATACTGTTTGGCTGATTGGCTGAATACCGTAATGTTGACAGTGTCTTACTAGCGTGTGAAAAAAAATGTGTAACTGTCTTGTCTCAGTCAAGGCATACAAAGTTAGGTCCAGCATGTAGTGGCTGCTACTCCATGATGCGCATACTAGTAGCATGTAAGCATGGTTTGTGATGAATTAATAGCCTATGATGAGATAGTACCTAGGGAGTTTTAGTTGAGGAAAGGATTCAGATCTAGTTGAGACAGACACCGAAATGTGCTTTGCTTAGGTACATTGCAAGTTTGAAACCATTAATGTAGAAGTTGATCTGTAAATATGTCCCACTGCCGCTGTCTACTTCTCAGTGACATTTCTCCTTGTTTGAATATGTATAACTAAGCAGGAGGAGAAAGTTTTTACTAATGCTATTTGTCAACCTGAATGCATTATTGATTATTATTTGCTAGTATTCATCCAATGAGTAGCATTCTTAAGTTAAGATACTACTTTCCAGGCTTGCATTTTCACCTGCTAGCTCTCTCACTCTGATATGGTACTATGCATCTCCTAGGGGGATACACTATATCTTTTCTTTGAAACAAAAACAACAACCTCAATGCAAGGTGATATTGGAGTTGCAAGAAGCTTCGACCAAGGTGCAACGTGGGAATTTCTTGGCATTGCTCTAGATGAGGCATGGCATCTGTCATATCCTTTTGTGTTCAAGTATGAGAATGAGGTAGATTCTTTAACTTCATATCTATTACTTGACAAAACAATAACCATTTATGATGACAAAACAATAACTCTCTCTCTCTCTCTCAGATTTATATGATGCCAGAGGGAAACAAAAAGAAGGAGCTGCGCCTTTATCGTGCTACTAAGTTTCCCCTTGAATGGACATTGGAGAAGGTTCTTGTCAATAAGCCACTTATTGATGCCTCATTAGTCCAATTTGAGGGATACTGGTGGCTATTTGCCTCTGATTTTACACGGTATGGCGTTGAGAAGAATGCAGAGCTTGAGATTTGGTACAGTAACTCTCCTCTTGGTCCTTGGACTGAGCACAAGCAAAATCCTATCTACAAATCGGACAAAAGTTTGGGAGCTCGAAATGGCGGGAGGCTCTTCGTTTTTGAAGGGTCATTATATCGCCCTGGTCAGGATTGCAGTGGTACTTATGGTCGGAGGGTTAAGTTGTACAAAGTTGAAAAGCTAAGCAAGGAAGAATACAAAGAGGTCCCTGTAAATCTTGGGATAGAGGAGCCAAAGAAAGGGAGAAATGCATGGAATGGCATGAGGTACCATCACTTGGATGCACAACAACTTGCATCTGGTGGATGGATTGCTGTAATGGATGGTGATCGAGTCCCTTCAGGCGATTCAACCAGACGTTCTCTCATTGGTTACATAGCTTTCCTGTTGGCCAGTGCCCTTGTCATTTTTGTGGGTTTTATGAAAGGTGCAATCAGTTGCTACATTCCTCCCAGTTCATGGGTTCCTCTTACAAGGAGAACAGAATTATCCCGTGTCTTCTCTGTGCACCGCTTCAACCAGAAAGTCCGCAGATATTCTACCAATATTAGCAGATATATCTCTGCTACTAAAACTAAGCTCAGTGAAAAGACTTGGTCCAACATGCTTTACTTCTGTGTAGTTGCTCTATTTGGTATTGTGAATGTCTGCATTGCTGTGCATTTCTTATGTGGTGGCAATGGTGCTGAAGAGGCATACACATATCAAGGGCAACACTCTCAATTCACCATGGTCACAATGACATATGAAGCTCGTCTCTGGAATTTGAAAGTATTCATTGAACACTACTCCAGATGTGAATCAGTTAGGGAGATAGTTGTTGTCTGGAACAAAGGTAACTATCCAAGTAGTGACGCATTTGACTCTACTGTGCCTGTGAGGATACGAGTTGAGGAGATCAATTCTCTTAACAACAGATTTAGGGTTGATCCTCTGATAAAGACCCGAGCTGTTTTTGAACTGGATGATGATATCATGATGACTTGCACTGACTTAGAGAAAGGATTTAGGGTCTGGAGAGAACACCCTGAGCGGATGGTGGGCTTTTACCCCCGGATGATAGATGGCAACCCTATGCAATACAGGAACGAGAGATATGCTAGGGGTAAGAATGGCTACAATCTGATACTCACAGGTGCTGCCTTCATGGACAGTGAGTTTGCTTTCAAGACTTACTGGAGCGAGAAAGCTCGTGAAGGGAGGGACTATGTGCACAAGAACTTCAACTGTGAGGACTTGCTCATGAATTTTCTGTATGCGAATGCAAGCTCCACAAGGACCGTGGAGTATGTCCACCCCGCATGGGCTATCGATACATCCAAGCTTTCTTCTGTTGCTATTAGCCGGAACACTCAGAAGCACTATGATATTAGAACAAATTGCTTGGCAAAGTTTTCCTCCATATATGGTCCCCTCCCTCAGAAGTGGGAGTTCGACATGCGTAAAGATCATTGGGACAAATAGGATGGCAATGGTGGTACAACCGACAAACTCATGCTGGTGAAACCTTTTTTTATTAATCCCCTGGAAAGTTTTGTAGCTTGGGGTGAATGGTGAAGTTATAGGTCCTTTGGGCAGAAGTGCCCCTGGTTTGTGATGTACCTATTAGATTCCGGCTAGAAGCTTAGACCTGATCAGGATAGACCATTGTTCAAAAGTTTTTGAAGTTAATGCTGAAATAGACCTGAAGTTAATGTTGAAATAGACCAAAGGCAGTCAAGTGTATGTGAATTGTGAAAGGCAAAGAGGGAATTTGGAAACTGCATAGTGGGTGGGAAGTTCAGATTGTTCGGTTCCCTTATCTCTGTAATTTGTGTACATGTCTTCCTTCAAGATTGGGCTAGCAATTTTTTTTACAGCTCGTAGTGTTTATTATTTCAGTCTAATGAGGACTTTCTGAATCTTTGGTTTCTGAGATGAGCACGACTTCAGCTGCTGCGACCGTGTCAATGTTTTTGCCATTTCAATTCTGGTAATCCTCGCTCGCCGTGTTCGACTTTGACCAGTTCACCTCATCTCCGGTTTCCACTTGCAACCGCTTGCACATTTCTCCACGGGCAATGAGCTCGATCGCTGGATCAAGCAAATTATCGGACGAAGTACAGAACAGCAACATAACCGCCTTAAAACTTGCAACATAGATACTTCAAAGGACAAGAGGAAGATGAACACGCATGAACGGAAGAACTAGCCACCGTGATAAGTTTTGTTACTGGGTACATCAATCTCTCTTCAAACACAACTAATTTACCCTAGCTTTTGACCACAGGTTTGAGTTACAACAGGGAGTCAAATAATCTAAGTGATGACGCAACCACATCGTAGCTGCACATTAAGCATTCAAGCTTATTTCTTCTTCCCACCGGCCTTTGTTTTCTTGTTCGCAGCTGCCTTGCTTGTTTTATCCGAAGTCTCCTGCATTTTTGTGGTGAAACGATTCATTAGCTAAAAACCAAGGAAGAACCATCCTATATTGCAGTTATGACTTATGAGTAACATATGATTTTGCATGAAAATATGCTGCCATGAGTCTTGACGTCAGGCTTGCAAGATACAGCTTCAATTGACTAATTGCTACCTGGCCTGCATAAATTGACATGCCCTATCCAGAATTGATGACTACGGAGAAGGCTAAGAATCACAGATAAGCATGAAAGATGGGGTGGCATTTTTTCGAAGTACCTTCCGTTTCAGCGGTGCTGATGTGGTGGCAACTGGCTTGAAAAAGGACTCGAGTCTGGTCACATGAAATCAAGAATCAATAGTTTTAGGACAGTAAGATTAATTTAAACAGGCAAATAAACTCGCATGCACTTTGTAGTTTGTACAAGATGCCAAGAGATACTCACCTTCCTTGCGATGATTTATTCTTGGCAGATTTGATCTTCTCTATGGCCTGCACAAAAAAACATGAGAATCACAGATGAGAAGAAATGATTGGAGAACTAAACAGTGAGAACCAAAAGAAAGGTACATACCTTTGTCACCCGATCTTCATTGAAGCCATTATCTTTTACCAGGAAACTTATGAGACCCTGGAAAGAGGCCAAGAACAATGAGTTACATTCAGGATGTACTAAATAGAGTTTGAAGGTAAGCAAGCAAGGTCAATGCGTGTACCTCCTCATCAGGTGGAGTCCATTTCAGCTCAGGAACATCCAATGTAACATTAGGCTCCTTGAACAAGCGTCGAGCTTCTTGGTAAGGCCAGTCCTCAGGAATTTGATATCTGTAGCACACATGTACAAAATTAGGCAGAATCAAACAGCAAACAGTTTCCTTTCATTTCACCACTAAAACATCCAACACAAGGAATGCCAATAAAAAAAAGAAAAGAACACATCATTGCTTGATAACGTAAAGTATAGGGCCATGATGGAAAATAGACTGCTCCTATGACTATTAGGTGAACAGACAAAACTCAGACTATTTTAAATGGACTAACCTGTCTTTATTAAGATTCTCCAAAATGCTTTCTATGGACCCATGTTGACGAATAAGTTTCAGAGCTGTTTGCCCCCCGATACCTAACGAACAAGCAAAGATACCGAGTTAGAAAAATAGAGGCACGAGGTAAAGCATTTTAGAAACGCAGACAATTGTGGAGTATAATATGATATAGAATTGATTAGGATACCTTTGATGCTATCACAATAGTCACATCCACACAGGATGCACAAATCGATGAACTGGTCCATGGTGAGTTCAAGCTCCTCCAAAACCTGCGACAAAAGTGATGACATATATGCAACATCAAGGTAATTACTGAGCACATAACAAAAATGCACACCTTGGCAACGTCAAATTCCATCACAGGTATTTTCTTGGAACTTGGATCCATTAAATGACGAAGG
Organism: Miscanthus floridulus; assembly: GCF_019320115.1. Lineage (NCBI taxonomy): Eukaryota > Viridiplantae > Streptophyta > Magnoliopsida > Poales > Poaceae > Miscanthus > Miscanthus floridulus. The sequence continues at coordinate 106,661,472 of NC_089595.1, forward strand.
AACGTTGGAGCCCCAAAAGTAAGGGAATCCATATCTTCTGAAGCAACAGCGAACACCTACAAAATAGATAGCATATAAGGAAAAAATGGAATGAATGACTGGAAACAAGAAGGTGAAGGTCTTCGTTAAGAGTACCTTATCGTTTTTGCAAAGGGCTGCACATTCTGCTTCTGCTTCAGAAGGTGCCTATTTGTCCAACAAGACAAATCCATGAATTAGCACTGACACAAGACAAGATAAATCATAGCCTTTATGCTAGCAGGAAAAAAAAAGATCCTAAAGAACAATCTGACTCGTCGCATTATTGGTAGCATAATAACATGGTAAACTGAATTCACCTCTACAACAGGAACCCCCATAAGTCTTAGTAGTCGTTTACAGTCATCGTTATGTTGCCTTGTGACCTGTTCATAAAAGGGGAAACAAGATGAAGCCGTAGCTTACTCAGAACAATAAATCTTGCATCTTACATATATTTTTTGACATTTATGCCGTGCATGAAACTAATGGGGCTTCAGAAACATTCTAAATCACCTCAATTTTTGCTGTTGTGGTACTCATGAAATTTTCAAGTAAACCATAAGCTATTGACTGGAAAATGAAGAAATCACCTTTACAGTCCTCTTGCTCAATTTTTCAATCGCATCTTTATCTCCATCCTGAAACATCAGGGACCATTTTCCTTTAGGATTCAGAAATAGAAGAATTGACAAATAATTATGATACCAAAGAGTGAGCAAACTTGGAGCAAGACAATTACCTCTACTGCCTCTTTCAGATCTTCGGTTGCATCTTCTCTTTTTGAGAATCTGAAAATAATAGTACACTCTAGCAATGAGAGAAGACTTTGAAGTACAGATATTATATAAGTGTGTCAAATAACATAGGAATAATGAAAGAAATATTCAAATATATCATGCCTTTTAGCAAGTTCTTGTTTCTTCATATCAGGAGGCTTGCCATCAAAAACATAACTGCACAAACAATGAAGCAAACCATTTAGAAGGCAATATATTTGTCTACACGTATTTATATCTTACAGTGGCAATAAATGAAAGGAAGTCATGTTTACACTGGCTTGATTCCCGCTTCCAGTAACCTTATTGTCCGGTTGAACATTCCTTGTAAATGACTGCAAAACAAACAATAATTAGAAAAAAAAAATACCAGCACTAGGAATATAGTGAATGCAGCTTCAGATATTAAACTTGCTGGAAAGGATATATTTATCTGTACCTAGTGACTTCACCAGCTTCATTTGTGAGAGTTTCCACACCTGTCCTTCCAACTACAATCTGTTCAAGAAAGTATAAGAAACACATTCCAACTCTTTCATGGCAGTAGGTAACTAGCACAGTAGTAGCATCTCAAGACGCACAGAATACATGCAACTAATACAATTTGCTTTCATCTTTTATTTTACTTGAACAAACCAAGCGAGCCAATCTTGAAGGTCAATCCAGTTGAACTAAAATCAATGCAAGTGGCCTGGAGGGTGAAGGATGACATTGACCATAAGAGGGCATTCGGATTTGTATCCTAATTAAGTTCTAGTTTTCATGTTTGTGTGGCCCATGGTGCGGTGGTGCCAATAGGTTGTTCCTAGAGTGCCTTGAGTGTTCAGGCCTTTTTTTTTATGAGGCTGCATCCTCTATCGGTATAATGTAAAAGTTCTTTCCCGTCTTAATTGAAAGGCAAAGCTCCTACCATTTACATAAAAAAAGCAATGCAAGTGATCTGCTTTGATTTGATAACCCTGTCAGTTCATTCGGACACTAAGCAAACGAACGAGGATGTAGATTCCTCATCGTACCCCCCCCCCCCCCCCCCCCCCCCACCCCCAAAAAAAAAACGTTCTAAGGTTTAACAATCCTAAACCCTAGACCCGGTTCAGTTTGAAGAACAACAGTTCGGAGCAACTCCTGTAATGCGCACAAACAGAAAACAACAACATAGGGAAAAAAATGCACAATCCTGGCCACAAAACAAGCAATAAAACAGCCAGTTCCATCTTAAGCACAGGACGGCGAGGAAAAGAAATGAGGACTAGTGGTGTTGGAGCGGAACACACCAGGAACTGGTAGATGCTCATGCTGGCGTCGACGGCGATTTTGCGGCCGAAGTAGCTCTCGAACTTCTGCTCCTTCATCGCCTTGGGTGCATTGTCCGCCAGCAGTTTCGTCAAACCCTAGGCGCGAACCGAGTCAGAAACCGTCAACCGATTCGCCACCAGACGGCACCAACCCCGAAATCCAAAGAAGGTAGAGGGAGGACGGGATCCCCCCGCACTCACCTTGATGCCCATCTCGTCTGCGGCGGCTGTGGCGGGCGGCGGCGGAGCCGGAGTGGCACAAGAGACCGCGAACCAACCGGTTTTGTGTTTTCGCGGCGCGGCGGAGACTGCACACATGGGCTGTAACGGGCCGTGTGGGCCCGATCGGCCCAACTATTCAACACAACGAACTAACGCGTCGGCCCATCGCGAAGCCTCACGTCTCCGACTCCGCCAGCACCGGGCCACCGGCGGCGAGGTCGCGCGAGCGCGGGCAGGCGTGGGACTGGGAGGGGACAGGGGAGGAGGAGCCGAGGAGGAGGTGAAGGCGATGTCGAGCCGGTTCTGGAGGTGGTACGCGGACCGGCAGTTCCACAAGTGGGAGAAGACGGTGCTGTGGGACATGGTGGAGCCCTACCGCCCGCCGCGCTCCTTCGCGCAACTCGTCGGCACCTACGTCGCCGCCTTCTACACCGGCGTCGTCGGGGCCGCCGTCACCGAGCAGCTCTACAAGGTCAGACAACCTCAGCGCCTGGGATTTCCATTCCCCCCTTGCCGTTGTTCCTGCCCCGCCGGCCACAGGCACTGCAGCGCCCATCAGGTGCTCGTTGGAATGCTTGCCCGAGAAACTGCGTCAGCCGCGCGGATCTCCGGCCAGCTCGAGTGGCGTGGTGACTCGCACATAGGGACCCTGTGTGATAGTTGAAATTTTCCAGCTCCTTCGCATGATTTCGCGGCATTCGGTGCCCGAATTCGTCTGCTCATTGCATCTGCAGATCTTCTGTCGTGATTGCACTGAAAAGCATCAAATTTGTTCGAGAAATCGGGATGCTGCATTGAGCTCACTATGCAAGCTAAACTGGCTCCCCATTTTTTTTTTCCAAATAGCAGGAGAAGTACTGGGAGGATCACCCCGGCGAGGCGGTGCCGATCATGCCGCCCAAGTTCTACTGGGGGCCATGGAGGGTGATGAACGGAGAAGTTCCCCGCTTCATCCAGCCGCCCGACGAGGCCAAGCCGGCGTAGGAGCGTCAAGCAAGCGTCAAGCTACCTTTTCAGAAGATGCTTGTATCTGGTCTCGATAGAAAAAAGCATCGAAAAACTGTCTCCTGTGATCTCCTCGTTGGGTGATTACTGATTAGACGACGGCATGGTTATGGTTTACTGATTAGACGACGGCATGGTTATGGTGAATAAACTGTCTGTGCGTTTAGTCTTAAGCAAACGAAGTTACCTTTTGTTCATATTATTATAGCCGTTTTCTCGTCCTGGCATCTTTTTTTTTTTTTTTTTTTTTGATAGGCGTCCTGGCATCCTTTCGGGGATAGCAGGTCTCAAATTTGCTGCCATGTGCTATTGCCCTGTGCCCCTGTGCTGAGCTACGGAAAATCAGACGGGAAAGTGTCGGTCATGTTAAGGTCGAGAACTCAGGGTGGTGACAAAAATAAACTCAACTCAGCTCGTAGAAGGGCACAGTAAAATTCAGCTGCTTCGACTGCAGCTAGTTATGCTTCAGATAAGAGTATACAAAATGGAAGCCGCTATCAGTACAGCTTACATCACCATCGAACGCTGCACTGCATCAAAAATTGCAACTCGGTGACAGTTTTGCACCTCGTTTCGAATAAACTCTGTAGACGTATCCGCTAGGGAAAACAAAGTTCGTCCCCAACTACCAAATTACTAGTCTTACAAGTCAGATCATAAACGACGCCTAATTTTCCTCAAAAATCCATTCCACTCATCTGTGGCATACGGCTGGCTATCCTGGCCTTGGTTGCCGGGAGCTCGGAAACAGCAGCCTCCGTGGTTGTCACCAGCAGGGAAACACTGACCAACAGCATCACAGTTTTGTAAACAAGCTTGATCAATTAGTCGTACAAAAGGAACGCAGGCATTTCTCTTGAAATGTACCTTGCAGCATCTTGAAGTGCAGTGCGGATCACCTTCACAGGATCGATGATGCCGGCCTTGATCATGTCAACATACTCCCCTGCAGTTGGCAAAAATGCATGAATTAATTACTGATGTACTGAGGGTTGTTGTGCTGCTTTAGAAATTTGGATATAGCCTTTAGGAGTATCTTGGCAATGGTGATGTGCGCGACAGAATGTGGTATTTGTCGGAGCCACACAATTTCAGAATGTTCATAGTTAAACAGAACAAACCTTTCGCTGCATCATAGCCCAAACTGAGGTCCTCTTGTTCAATTAGCTTCCCTACGACTATAGCTCCATCAATGCCAGCATTTGCAGCTATGGTCATCAAGGGAGCCTGGAGAAATCCATAAATTATTTTAGATTCAGGAGACAGATAACCTAAATGCGTGAAGCTACATAGTTAGCTAGAAGAGACCCACCTTCAAAGAATTCTTGATAATTTGAACTCCAATCTTTTCATCCTCATTTGCTGTGCTAATCTTGTCGAGCTCCTTGGTGGCATAAAGAAGGGCGACTCCACCACCTGTGAAGAGACATGAACCGAAGAACACATACAGCATATGGTCAGTTTGCATAGGTTAAAATAATAAGCAAGTCATGAAATGAAATTAGTAAATGGAATACAGCAACTCCACCAGATCTCTTATAATTTCCTATAAGTTGTTATAGGAGAGTGCCCTAAAACCATTTCAGCATATAGGAGAGCACTACTGCTGCAGATTACCTAAAATTTGTCTCCTATTTCTTTAGGGATAGAGGAGAGGGGGTTCTCTCCTTTCTTTAGGGGAGAGGGGGCTGGTTTTAGGAGATTTAAAAATTATAGGTATAGGAGATGAGATAGATCTGCTGCAGCACCTCTATCTCCTAAAATACTAGTTTTTTAGATATAGGAGATCTGGTGGAGATGCTCCTTCGAGAAAGTTTTGCAACCTGGCACGATGCCCTCCTCCACAGCAGCCCTCGCAGCATTTAGAGCATCTGTTACCCTATCTTTTTTCTCACCAACTTCAGCTTCACTAGCTCCACCAATCTACAATTTACATGGACATACTGAAGAAGACTGGAAAAGAAACTTCACACAAACATCACTTTCTAAAATTTTAACAAACCTTGAGGACAGCAACACCTCCAGATAACTTTGATAAACGCTCTTGGGCCTTTTCTTTGTCAAATACAGCAGTGCTTGTGTCAATTGATTCTCTAAGCTGTCAAGGTCATCAGAACAATGTAATTCCAATTGAAAGAGCTTCTTTCTAGTATTATCGAGATCTTCTTGACATCTGATGAGTCAAAATGTGACAATTCTCAGTACCTGTTGGCACCTCTCCTCTATCCGCTGTTTGTCACCTCCACCATCTAGGATGATAGTATCATCAAGAGATACAGTTACCTGTGAAGAAGGATGTCACTGTATGGATCTCAGGCGCAATAAATTATGAAAGCTGACAAACCTTTTTAGCAGTGCCAAGCATTTGTAATTGAACTTTGCCAAGATCAAGACCTCGTTCCTCGCTAATAACCTTGAAAGCAAAATGATGTGTAGAAGTCAAATTGAGTCATAATCGTAATTCATGTTAAGAAACTCTAGATTAGCTAACCTCTCCTCCAGTCATCACAGCCATGTCATCAAGATTGTGCCTTCTGTTTTCACCAAATCCAGGAGCTTTGACAGCACATACCTACATTTGACGACAGGTAATTAGTTGAAATTTACATGAATAAGCTTCACAATGATAACAGTGAGTTAAGGCATAGCCCCATGACTTGTGAAGGGAAGAAGCACTACATGCGGCTGGTCTTTGATAAAAGAAGAAGAACGAAGACAAGGAAAAGGGCATGCTTTCATGAAAAAGTACAAAAAGTCCAGTAGCTTATATAAACATTTCAGCACAGTATATATCAGGCCCTTAGGAAATTTGTTAATGTCACCTTGAGTCCAGCACGATGCTTGTTAAGTACAAGCATTGAAAGAGCATCTCCTTCAACATCCTCAGCAACAATGAGAAGAGGCTTGCGATTCTACATAGGCCAAATACCACCCATCAGATGTCATAGCACCAAAAGCTGAGACATAAATGGACAAAGTTACCTTGATAGAAATTTCTAATGCTGGAAGGAGAGAATCCATATTTGAGATTTTCTTGTCATGGATAAGAATCAGAGGGTTCTCCATCTCCTGCGGGTATAAAATAAATAGTTGTGAAATTAATAGTAATCTCGGACTATTCACATGGAATCTTCCTGTATGTTGATGACTTGATGTGCATCTCGTCAATGTTTTCATCTGCCCATAAACCCTTTACTAAGCAACAAACTATTCCAGATACCCCACTTTTATGGGCCTACTAAACACATATGGAACATTTGCAAATAGCCAAACATTAGTGATTATACAGAAGCTCCTGAAGAAACTACAGCCTTTGACTTCCCTAGTAGTGCACACACATTTCTACCAGCATACATGTCAGTATCACAATCACAAAACTGAAGCAAGAATAGAAACTGAGGGCATGAGAACTCTTATATGCTTTCAATAAAAGCAGAGAACTTCTCGTTTCCAAAACAAAAGAAAAAAAAGAAACCAAGGGCACGTTTATTTCCTTGCCAACTTTACCATAACCACGAAAAAAAGGGGTGGGCAAAAAACAAAGATGGGCAAGGGTACCTAAGATTTCCCAAAAAAAATAGTTAGGAAATCATTTGTGCTGAATTAATTGGCTCAACTAAGAAATGCAGACTTACACATTTCTGAGTCTTCTGATCAGTCACAAAGTAAGGAGATATGTATCCTCTGGACAGCTTCATTCCCTGTACCGCTTCAAGCTCATTGTCCAATGTTTTGCCATCCTGCCAATTTCCAAATGGTAAGTTGCAGCATAGTAAAATGCCTATACAGAAAGAGCCTAACAGCAAAAAGAAACACTCGACACTCACAACAATAGTAATGACTCCGTCCTTTCCAACTTTTTCCATAGCTTTTGATATCAGATCTCCAATTTCCTTTTCACCATTTGCAGAAATGGTTGCTACCTGGATTACAAGAGAAAAATGAAACTAGGCATGCTTAGTAGAGTTTTTTCAAGTAAAATGCAAAAAGATGTTACATGAGAGCATACTAGTACAGAATCGCAATGATGATTAGTGGTTGTTTACTACAGCAGATGCTAGTAACAATCATAGCAAAAGGTACACAATGAACTTCAATAAATGGCTCATGATGGAGTTGAAGGGAGCAAATATAGCAAGCTACCTCTATTGACCAAAGTATCTAACCTGGTTGATTTCCTCCGGAGAATTAATCTTCCACGCTTTACTTTTGAGGTGAGCAGTGATAGCATTTATGGCCTTGTTTATACCATTCCGCAAGTCCATAACGTTGACACCGGCTGCCACGGCCTTGCATCCTTCTGTAAGAATTGCCTGTGTAAGTACAGTTGCACAAGTGGTACCTATTTCCAGAACAAATCAGAAAAAAAGTGAGTGGAACTATACTCCATTGAGACAAGTAAAATTGGTTTCAAAAGCTGTTGGATGTATTGCAAGACGGCCGATAGAAATTTTGGCAGGGCCCTCAAATTTTATGTTCTGTGAAATGTGTATTGGCGAAATATATCAGAAACTGTGTTTTCAGTATCTAGACTACCTATCTGCTCCGTCAAAAGAAAATCTATGTTCAATTAAGATCCATCAGCATCAGAATATATTGAGAAAAAACTCAAAACACAATTTAACATGGGCCTAGACTGGAGGTTGGAAGTGTGTGAAACAGTACTTGTTTGGCATAGCGATTTTAGTGCATAAAACATAATAAGAATTATTAAGAAAGAAGGCAAATCTAAGTCCTCAAACTATGGCAATGTAAGTCCACTGTGACTGTGTGAGCCTCTCAGGAACTAAACATAGAATTCTAACTAGCAGAGACCAAATTAATCCAAAGATAAATTCGAATTGATCCATACCATCAGAATTTCCCTGTTCAAACAGCACAAACAAGATGGAGAAGATAAAAGCATCATGATGTTGACATCAAAGTCAGATGAGAAATAAGAGACTAAGATGGATGTTGTATTGCTGTATAGCAGCTGGCAGGTAGTTCAGATGCTGATTCACGAAAAAGCACAGTAATTTCCCGAAGCCCTGGTGCCTACCATCCCCTGCAGCCTTGTTCGTAGCATCAGCAACTTGCTTCACCAGATTCGCCCCAACATTCTTCGCGCTATCCTCGAACTCCACGCTCTTGGCAACAGTGACCCCATCCTTCGTGACCTTGGGACCTTTACGGAACCCCTCGATGATCACAGTGCGCCCCTGCAACACAAGCAATCAGCCCACTCAATCGAATGCGAAAGCCCAGCGGTTCCACTAGATCCACGCCGGTCGCCGCTGCATCACGCCCCGCCCCCGACCAACGCAAAGCTTCCCGGAGGCAAAGCAGGAGCGCGAACCTTGGGGCCCATGGTGACCTTGACGGCGTCGGCGAGGCCGTTGACGCCCTGCAGCATGGTGGCGCGGGCGCCAACGCCGAAGGACACCTCCTTCGCCGTGGCCGCATACCCCCGCGCCAACAGACGCGGCGGCTCCCCGCCCGAGCCCCGCGCGAGCTGCCTCTGCAGCGCTGAGGAGGACCTCGAGATGGCCGCCGCCGCCGCCGCCCGGTACATGGTCGCGCGAGTGTGCCTGGCTGCCTGCGGCTGCTCGTGTGCGCACTCAAATTGCTTTTGCCGCCGGGTCGGGAGGAGGGTTTTAGATGGATAGGGGTTTGGGGTCCCGGAAGCTTCCGGGCTTATTGGTAGCCCGGAGCAGGCCGTCCTCGCACGGTGTAGCTGGGTGGCCTCGTTTCACCGTCGTGTTTGGTTTCTGCTCGCATTTTTTACTTGCTCGGTCTCATACCTCTACCTCCTCCGTCTCGTACGTTTCTGTCTTCTCGATTTCTACTTCTCTCTCGATGCAGGACGACTCGATGCTTGGCGCGAATGCTTTAGGTGAGCGCGGGAGATGCCCCCGTCCCGGGCGAGTGCGGGTGTCGGCTAGGGTTACCGTCCCCCATTTCGCGCCTCTCCTTCCTCCATTGCTCTGGTGCGCCTTTCCTCCTGCTCCCCCTCGATCTCGGTTGACCGCCGAAGTCGACCTTGACCGGCGGATTCATGGTGGTCCTTCGGTGCCGTGACAGTAGACCTCACCTGCGCCTCTCTCCTCTTCCTCTCTGTGCGGTGCTTTTGTTGATTTATGTGCGGATTTTGTTTGAACTGTACCCAGATCTGTGGTATGGCTAACTTTTTTTTCTAAATATGTGGTATGCCGCAAATGCATGATCTACTTGTTTCTTGTTGTTTCCCTCTAGTTCCACGCTCAGATTTGATTTATGTGCGGATTTTGTTTGAGCTGTACCATGATTCTAGGGTTCTTGTTCTTACATACTCAGATCTATGGCCTGCTATTCCTGATCTACTCGTTTCTTGTTGTTTCCCTCTAGTTCCATGCTCAGATCTGAATTTTTGCTTGCTCCTCGGCTAGAGTGCCTGATTGCAGGGGATGGATGTGTCCCAAGGTTTCATGGCTTTTCTGACACTCGGTTCCAACTATTTTCATTGTCTTTGATATTCTGGTTAAGCCTATGATGATAACTAAACTACCATGTGTACTGGATTAAAAAAAACTAATGACCTTGAGCTTGTGAGGTACTGGAACTCTATTCTAGTTCTTATTGGTTTTCATGTTTGTTTCTTACCATTGCTATGTTGCCTTTTGTGTTTCTTATGCTCCAAGCTCAAGGTCAACCGAGGAAAAACTGTTATCTGAGGCCAATCTATTAACCACTTATGAAGATGAAAAAGTTCTTGAGAAGACTGCTGTCACTGTCGTTGCCAAACCATCTTGGCTATTTCTTCTTTGCCTAATACCACACATTCTTTGTAACGAGGCCTATAAAATTGATGGCTGTGTTGTTACTTTTGCCTAATACTTCTATGTATTTGGCCAATGATGCAAATTGAAAATTAAACTATGAGGAGGCTGCACTTAGTTTTTTCTGTCATCTATGTGGTTCTCATGACTGTCATCAAACCATGGGACACGTCCATTCCTAAGCAACAGCTGAGTCATACTTTGCTGATGGCTAGGATGGACTTGTCCTATGGTTCCATGCCTATCATGATCTTGGTTTCCTACTTTCAGTTTATGTTTGCCTTGCGGCCTCCTATGATTGACTATTTGGAAATTATTGCATCATTTGATTAAGCTCAGGCCTCACTCATGTGATATATGCTGATGATGAATCATCTCATCGGTGAGGCATTGTGGGTCATCGATTTGGTCCCATCCAAACCGAAGATCACCAATGCCTCACTCATGTGCTGTTTTTGGTTCTATGACATATTGAGATTACTGGAACTTTGATAATCTTATCATGCTTATGATGATAACAGACCTGCCATGCAACCTGAATACAATAACCTGATGACCTTGAGGTTGTGAGGAACTGGAATTTTTCTCTTATTCTAATTGGTTTCTTATGCTCCAAGCTCAAGGTCCATCGAGGACCAAATGTTATTTGAGGCCAATCTGTTTGCCCTTCATTTGAAAACCATCTTATACTCGTTTGTCTTTGTTGTTTGAAACGACAAATGGCTTGGTATGTTGTCTACAGCCGCAGAGAGGCTAGAGTGTATGCAACCTGGGCGACATGCCATGCCCAGGTAACTGGTTTTATAAACTTCTGCTACAAGAGCTTCCCTAGAAAAGAAGAGGCAGTAGTAGAATCCTACATGGAGTTTAAGGGTTGTGAAGTACAAAGTTTTTGTGAAGCCTGCTGCCACTGTCGTTGCCAAACCATCTTGGCTATTTCTTGTTTGCATGGTTCAGTCTTTTCTGTTGGTGGTGCTTGTCTTTTATATTGTTAAATGTGGGAAGAACTGCCTATGATGATTAACCTATGACCATGTACTCATCAATTTACTTAGACCTTATGAGGTACTGGGACCCATTTGACGATGACTAATAGTTGTTTGGACTATTATATTATTTTATAATATCTCTTATGCTCCAAGATCTTAGTTGATGATGATAAAAATTAATCTGAGGCAATGTTTATGTTGTCATGCTTGTTCTGATGAAAATGGTGGTAACCTCACCAAAGTGATACATGGGTGCTCACACCTTGTGCCATGCTGCAAACCAAACACAAGAAGCAGGACCAGCTCACTCCTAAAATTGGTGCAAGCGGGCAACCAAACAAATTCACTGTCATCTAGTATCACTCCTAAAGTTGCAACCAAACACACCTAGGTGCATGGTTTCAGCCTGTCTCACTCCACCCAGGACCGGCCCTCCATCATGGATCCCCTACCCCAGAGCAACCAATCACGCCCTTCGTCTTCGGCTCCACTGTGAGATCCACGCTTCAGGCACCGCTTGGTTCCAGAGATTTCATTTTGGGTCTCGCTTCATGTTCGTTTCAAAATTTGATTTAACACTACGCGAATTCTTTCAGTTTAGGACTTTGTCTCTATTTTCTTCAACCTTTTGTTTCCTTTTTTATGATCCATCCAAGTAAAATGGGTATGAGTTATTCATACCTCTTCTACATGTATTCAGTTTTATACAAATGAAATATTCTAACTCATCTTATCTTACATGATGACATGGACGTGGAGAGGCTTGTGATGTTATCGGTCGAAAGGCTCATACAGGAGGCTCCAAGCCCACAAACTAGGAGCTTGCAATTTGCTAGTAGTATCTACCATCGTGACTTTTGCATGACTTATTATACACAATAAATTCCACTCTCTTCATATCAAATTATAAGATGTTTCGATTTTTTATATATATTGTTCACTACGTGAAAAACGGTTCGTAGCAACGGGACAATTTTTTTTAGGGGCGGCTGGTGATGGAGCCGCCCCTACAGTAGCGTGCTCGGGAGCCCAGACACCAGCCGCCTCTACAAATGGAACAGCAGGGGCGACTGGTGATACGAGCCGCCCCTACAAATAGGTCTGATTTATAGGGGCGGCTCACTCATCAGCCGCTCCCGATGTTTCTATTTGTAGGGACAGCTCAATCACCAACCGCCCCTACAAAATAACTCTGACTATATATTATATGCACAGTCGAAAAATATCTTCTCTTCTCTTTCCCTCCCCTCTCTCTCTCTCCTCTACACTCTCTCCCCCTTCCGACGCGAGCAGCGGCTAGGGCGACGGCGGCTGGTGCGAGCGGGCCAGTGGACGCCGCGGCCGCCCTCCTCTTCCTCCACGCCTCTCCCCCCTCGCGCCCCTCCCCCCTTGCGCCGCAGGGGCACGGCGACGGCGGCCCCGGCCAAGTCGTCGGTGCAGCGGGTGGTGGGTGGCCGCCCCTGGCTACGGCGGCCCCAACGGCTGCCGTCCCCGGGCACGGCGCCTACCGGTGGTCGCTGGCTCGGTTGCCCCCGATGCGACATCTCGTCTGCTCCATGAAACCCGAGGTGCCTGTCTCTTCCTCTGCCTCTCCCTCTGTCTTGATCTCTCTCTCCGAATGTGCCTGTCTCTTTGTCTGCTCCATGAAGCTCCTCAAGGAGGCGAAGAAGTTGCGGTTGGCCTCCTCCTCTTCTCCGTCGGCTCAAACTCAGATATCTGCTTGCGGCGATGGAGTCATTCTCGGAGGCTCCCCCCAGGAACCCCAAGGCAGGCAAGAAGATCTTCAAGACCAAGTGCGCGCAGTGCCACACGGTCGAGAAGGGCGCCAGCCACAAGCAAGGTGAGCGACCCCCCTCCGCCGTGGCCTTAGCGGATCAGATCTGCCCCCCCTCCGCCGCAGCCTTAGTGTAGGGTCGAGATGGTGGACTAGAGGGGGGGTGAATAGTCCTTTCTAAAATTAATCGCGTCGGCTAACCGAAACAAGTGCGGAATTAAAACTATCGGTCTAGCCAACACTACACCCCTCTATCTATGTTCTCTAGCACCTTCCAAAGATACTAATTAAGCAACAAAGGTGCCGGGCTAGCTAGAGCTCACCTAACCAATTCTAGGAGCAAGGTCACACAAACCTATGCCACTAGTACTTTAAGCAACAATGAAGCTCCTACACATGCTAGTAAGCAAAAGCACCAAGCCAACTAAGCTCACTAGCAATGCTCAATAACAAGGCAACCAATGCTAAATTAGAGAGCGCAAATACTTAGCTACACAAACTAAGCAAAGTGACTAACAAGGTTACACAAACCAAATTAGCCACGCAAGGGAGCTACTTTTATACTACACAAGCAAAAAGGTAACTAGTGAGCTACACAAGCTAACTAATTATAAGAGCAACTACACAAGCACAAAGTATATAAAAGTAATCACAATCTTGTGTAAGGGGATTGCAAACCAACGGGGTGAACAAGGTTGACACGGTGATTTTCTCCCGAGGTTCACGTGCTTGCCAACACGCTACGTCCCCGTTGTGTCGACCGCTCACTTAGAGGTTCGGTGGCTAATTGGCATCACCCGCCAAGCCCGCACATCGGGCACCGCAAGAACCTACCCCAAAAGTGAGGGTAGCTCAATGACACGCTCAACTAGAGTTGCTCTTCGTGGCTCCCACGGGGCGAGCACAATGCCCCTTACAAAGCTCTTCTCCGGAGCACCGCACAAGCTTCTTGCGGGCTTCGACGGAGACCACCACCAAGCCATCTAGGAGGTGGCAACCTCCAAGAGTAACAAGCACCATCGGCTTGCAACTCAATCACCTAGTGCCACTCGATGCAACCTCATGATGCAATCGCACTAGAATCGCTCTCTCACACAATCGAATGATCACTATCAAGTATATGTGAGATGGAGGGCTCCCAAGCACTACTACACAAGCCACCAAGGCTCTAGTGTGCTTAGCTACCGGCCCAAGGCCGACCATGGCTTCTATTTATAACCCCACGAACAAATAGAGCCGTTACCCCTTCACTGGGCAAAAGTCGGGACGACCGGACGCTCCGGTCCGATCGACCGGACGCTCCGGTCCGATCGACCGGACGCTGGACCTTAGCGTCCGGTCGTGCGATGCACGCCACGTGTCCCCTTCTTCAAACATAGTTTGCCCGATCTCAACGATCATCTGACGACCGGACGCAGCAGCTTGAACTGACCAGACGCAGCAACCCCAGTGTCAGGTCGTTTCTAGTAAGGTACCAGACATGACCGGACGCGTCCGGTCGGTCGCGATCGGACGCACCACTAGCGTCCGGTCACTTCTAGCTTCTCTTCTCTGCCTGCGTCATCACACGTCACCCTGACCGAACGCATACGGCCAGCGTCCAGTCACTTCCAGCACCAGCGTCCGGTCGATGACCGACGACTGCCCGCTGACTGCCACTACTAACCGGACGCTGGAACCCAGCGTCCGGTCACTGTGTGACTAGAGTCCGGTCCACTCTGTGGGACCCTATCTTTCTATATAGGACGCAGGTGGCACCGTCGGACTGTTCGCACTCTATGGGCGGACACTCCGCCGGTGGAGTTCCTAACCCTTCTCGCCACCGTTTCATCACCAAGTTGATCCACATCAACTCCAACTTCATCTCCTTTGTAAATGTGCCAACATCACCAAGTGTACACCATCATGTGTATGTGTGTTAGCATTTTCACAATCATTTTCCAAAGGATTAGCCACTAAACTTGCCACGCCACTCAATCCTAGCGACGATGCAAAATTAGATCACTCGAGTGGCACTTAGATGACCGATATGCAAACAAGTTTGCCCCTCTTGATAGTACGACCATCTATCCTAAACCCGGTCATAAACTTCTCTACACACCTATGACCGGTGAAATGAAATGCCCTAGGTTATACCTTTGCCTTGCGCATTCCATTCCATCTCCTCCAATGTTGATGCAACACATGCACCAACATGATCAACAATGATATGATCCACTTCATATCGTCATGTGATCATATTGGTTCATCGATCTTGACATCACTTGCTTTTCACTGTTGCCTTCGTCCATCGGCGCCAAGTCTTGCTCAAGCTTCACCGCCACGCGGTCCATCACTCCAAAGCCTCCGACTTGCCCTTTACGCTTGCAACCGGTCCATCAAGCCAAGTTTTATCTTGATCTTCTCCACCTTGATCACATGACTCAATGTCATGTCTCATGTGCAATGAGCACCTTCATCATCACATGTGTGAGCTTGCAACATCTCCAAGCCATTTTCACCTTCATGGCATATGTTGCTCACACACATGTACCTGTGGACTAATCACCTGTGTATCTCACATAAACACAATTAGTCCACCTAGGTTGTCACTCAATTACCAAAACCACACAAGGACCTTTCACTTAGTGGATCAGATCTGAGCTCAGGACCGTGCATTGTATTACTCATATATTTCCAAGAAACTTATATACCTCTTCACTGTTTGGTTTTGCAGATGTACTTTGATAAAATAGCTGAGCTTACTATGAGTAGATCTGATACATCCCTTTTTAAAGAAGTTTTAGTGAGCTTGGCAAAAGATTCTGGTCTTCATCCTTTGGTTCCTTACTTTTCCTACTTCATTGCAGACGAGGTTTTACAGTAGCTTCTTGCTTTTGGTGTTAATTTTTTGAGATGGCATTAAGTGATCTTCCTGTTTTATTTGCTCTAATGAGAGTAGTCCAGAGTCTTCTTCATGATCCACATATTCATATTGAACCTTATGTAAGTGGTAAACCATAAAGTTTTGATAGTTCATGTGTGTGACTTATTTTTTAGTCATTTTGTATATTCTTCTCATCATATTAGTCCTAAATTAGCAATGATTATCTTGATTTGTAGTTGCACCAGCTGATGCCATCAATGATCACTTGCATTGTTGCAAAAAGGCTAGGGCATAGGCTCTCAGATAACCACTGGGAACTTAGAGACTTCTCTGCCAATTTAGTTTCCTCGGTATGTCAGGGGTGAGTGATATGTGAAGGGTGTCAGTAGGTCCTTTGTATAATTATCAAAATTCAATTCAATTACATTTATGATTTCAACTCCTTGATTCCCATATTATGATCTTAAAGAACAGTTCATATGAAATGTGCCCATGAAAGTGCTTTATCTTAGTTATGCTAATATGCTATCTTTTCGACAGGTTTAAGATGAAGGTTAAGTCAATAATAGTTTGACCACTATTTCATACTCTTTCTTCCATATATATATATAAGATTTTACTATTTCATGGGAGGAAGGTGTTCCAGTACGTGGTCATGGGGCTCTACACTCCGCTGGTGAGACTCGAGAGCTCCTGCTTGGCTCCTTCGATGCCATTCTGAGTTGAGTGAGCGACTGAGCGCCTTGTGTTTTGCTTGTCTGGGACCTTTTTGGATCCCCATCTAGCTGCTGGGTGATGGGCCCAGCAGTGGTTGCTGAGCTAGGGAAGGCGCCGAATTAAGTGTGGCCTGATAATCATGAAATGTGTTGCTTGGCAGTCTCGCGTATTTGTTTGGTAGGATTTCTGTACGTTTTGTTTGCTTGTTTAAGGGTGGTACATCTTAAATTGTTTGGCTGGCCTGGGCAATTCTTGTTGTGCCATCATGTGGCGTGCCTAACCCTGGAAGCAATGTCTGTTTCGTTCAGTTCAACAGCTTTGCTTCAGCCTCAATGGTTGGTTGAATTCTGTCTTGTGTCACAAGGTTAAGGACAACAGTGCATGCTTATCTGTTGTTTATCTAACACCATTGGGGAAATGTAGTTTCAGAACAAGTGGGAGCTACATGTTCGTCAGGCTCTGTGTGCCTTGTCATTTCTGTCCACATCAGCACTACTGTCTTTGGGTTGTATGCCAGAACACGTGTTTGGTTGGATTTTGTGGCTCCGTTTGCTGGAGAGTGACATGTCATAGTAGTACTTATTATACTAAGGCCATGTTTAGTTACCCCCAATTCCAAACTTTGACACTATGCAAAAAGAAGATTCTCCATCACATCAAACTTATGGTACATGCATGGAGTATTAAATGTTGACGAAATCAAAAACTAATTGCACAGTTTGGTTGTACTTTGCGAGACGAACGTTTTGAACCTAATTAGTCAATGATTGGACAATTATTATCAAATAAAAACAAAACGGCACTGTAGCTACAGTGCCGCTGCAGTGATTCAGGCGGCGCAGAATCTGCCGAACTAAACGCGGCCTAACATCGTCAGTTTCGGAAAGGCCTGTAACCTTCTGATACCATGTCATTACTCTGGGTGCTACCTTGTTGTGATGATGCCAACTACTGAAATACTATTCCGTGAAATACGGCACTGAGGAAGGGATGTTTTTCTGCAGACTATGTGAAGTTCAGGTATGTTTCTTGTAGTTATTGGCATTGAGGTATGTTTTTCTGCTCACAATTAATAGTCCGCTATTGTTTTGTAGGTGTTGAAGTATAGTAAGCATTGCAGAGTTTGTGACAAATGTGTTGATGGTTTTGATCATCACTGCAGGGTAACATACTCCTTAGCAATTGTCTTATTTCCATCAGTGAGTACATAATAACTCCCCTGTTTTCCTCAATCTCAACAGTGGCTCAACAATTGTATTGGAAGACGAAACTATAGGAGGTTTTTTATTCTAATGTCAAGTGCCCTTATCTTGGTAAGCTCACACTCTCCTAGTCCTATCCATCTCTGATAGATTGTACTAATACGCTCTCCTAGTCCTATCCATCTCTGATAGATTGTACTGATAAAGATGCTACAAAATACTTCTACCATTGTGTCATTATGTAGAGCATGTTCCCAATATCGGCTAGATTCTAGAATCAGTAATCTATATGCATTGGTCACCATTATTGTGGGGAGCATTTTATTCCTGGTCCTTTTCATCCTAGTTGACCATTGACAGGTCTGCATGGTTTGTGCAATTTGGGCCAGCTTATCCTACAATCAGCAATTGGAGTATCGGTGCTAGTGCTATGCTTTGTTGAGCGAAAGGAATTCTCTATGCAAATTGTTTCAAAGCTTGGAAGCAGCTTCTCTGTAGTGCCTTTTGTTATTGTGGTGGTATGTACTGTCATCCTACTTCTTTCATATCTACTGAATGGTTCAAAGATTATTGAATTGGTCATCATGTAAGCTATAGGTTTGCTGTACAAGTATATAAACCCCGACAAAATCTTTATACTACTGGACAACTCGAACTCCTGTCTTTCTTCATGATCGAGCTGAGTCTTGTCGAATACGAGATGCTCCAGTTCTGCCCGTCTATGCTAGCAGCTGCTGCCATCTACACAGCTCAATGCACCATGCTTGCTTGGTCTTTTTGTGATATAGATATATGTTTTGTTGTCATAATATGAGTCTATTTGTTATTATTGTGATTCTTGTACTATAGAAGATGTTTAGAAATTTTTGGCTAAACAATCTTGTTTTGGCCACAATATTACAGTCAAGTTTGACAGTATACTTGATCATGTATTTTACTCGTCACAGGATGATTTGGGGGAGCACGTGTTGGTAATTTGATTTTTTTTGACGAAAAAATACACTGTAGGGGTGGTTGGTACTGTAGCCGCCCCTACAAATCGATCCCTACAAATCGATTTGTAAGGGCGGTCTGGGAACCGCCCCTACAAATACATGATTTGTAGAGACGGTTGGGTAGAGGCGGCTGACCAAACCGCCCCTACAAATGGTCTTCAACCGCCCCTAAAAACATTTTTTGACGTAGTGGTTTTTACTATATATATAAATATAGTGTATATTTAGATGCATAAAACTATATATATCTAGAAAAAGTCAAAATGTATTATAATTTAGAACGGATAGAGTATGATATTAGATAGAATCGAAGTCATGATTTCTATATAGTTATTATAGTTATAGTCATGCACGCAAACAAACAGATCCATAATTACTTGGCCATACCAAAAGTTACAACCCTACAATGAGCATGATAAGTGAGAGAATTTCCATGACATACTCCTCCTGCTCAAAGGATAGAACCGCAACGCAACATTCTTTTTGTCCACCGCAACAAGGTGATCTTCTGGTTGAACGTTTTCAAATCTAGCACAATACCCTTTCGCCCTGAACTAACCACATGATTGTGGCTCTCCTTTGCCTGGGCGGCAGGTCACGCCTGGATGCTGACTGGCACGTTTGGTTGCGGACTGGGCGTATGCATACACCTGACACAAGGCAATAGCACAACCGGGGCCTTGTTTAGATTGCAAGTTTTTTTACTCTCTTTTCATCACATTAAATCTTTGAACACATGCATGGAGTATTAAATATAGATAAAAAAATAACTAATTACACAGTTTGATTGTAAATTACGAGACGAATTTTTTGAGCCTAGTTAGACTATAATTAAACAATAATTGTCAAATACAAACAAAAATACTATAATGTCAAATACCAATTCCTAACCCTAATAACCAGGCCCGGCAAGCAAATACGATAGCCTAGATGTTGTCAAGGTTGTCTGAGCATATAATGATGTATGATGTACTGTCATACTATGTGATTCTGTACTATTATTTAATCACTACTGTTCTATTTTTTAATGCCCGCAAAGGAGTACTCCCTCTGTTCCGCTATAAGGCCTCGTTTAGATTGTAAATTTTTGTAATCTGGACACTGTAGCACGTTTCGTTTGTATTTGACAAACTTTGTCCGATCATGGACTAACTAGGCTCAAAAGATTCGTCTCGTGATTTACAACCAAACTGTACAATTAGTTATTTTTTTTACCTACATTTAATGTTTCATGCATATGTCCAAAAATTGATATGACGAAGAGAGAGTGAAAAAATTTGGAACTTTGATGGGATCTAAACAAGACCTAAGTATTGTTGTGGCAGTGCATTTGAATGTCTGCATTCACAGCATGTCCCATGTACGTGGACACACCAAATGTCAAATGTCCAGGTTCACGAAATCTTTGTTGTACTTGCTACGAAGCTAAAACGACACAATTAAATAGACAGAGGGAGTACAGGTTACTGCTAAAAGAAATTCACAGCCACGTTACTATTCACCAAGGCATGGAGATGATATTTCGCTGTTCATCGGTATGAAAGCTTATTTTGGGATCTGGAGTATGATTTTTATATATTCTTTATTTAAAATTCTTTGTCCTCCTATTATTTAATCAATACCAAAAAGCATAATTTAATATCATATTAGTTTTCTACGCCTTAGGTACCAACCAACATTTTTTTTACTTACCTGGCTGGACATAGGCAATACTTATTTGCTAGGACAGATACCTAGGCGTCCAACCAAACACGCCCTACCTCCTGCTAAAACCTACATGTTGGAGGCAACAACCTTCGCAAGCCTTGTCCAACAAGCATTGCCAAACACTTTTAAACATGTCATTTCACAGGGAACTGCAAGCTGCGTGCCCCAAAGGCGTCCAAGAAACCTTTTGCTCGAGACACAGGAAGTGGAGCGAAGCCTAGAAGACTCGAGTGAAAGGTGCTAGCTGCGAGATTATAGGCGAAGGTCATGGGAGATAGAACTCGCGCGAAGCATCGGAGGGCCCACTTTTTTAGGGATAGGAGGGCCCACTTAGCGAGAGGTTGTGCGGAGGGGGTTCACTTCTAGGCGATCAAACCTGACTTGGACTTGGTTGTAGCAAAATGGACCATGATGCCCCTAGTAACATAGGAATATTCTAGGTACCCAAGGTTAGTAAGGGGTATTATGGTCTGCCTGTTATATAAAAAAAGGTATAAATAGTGCCCCCGACGAATAAAGAGAATGAATCTATGATTATTTATCCTTGCAATGAGCACTTACCTTGCTCGCCTATTTACCCTATATCGAGGAGATGGGTTATTTATCCTTGTACCATGGCACTTGCCCTGCCCTTGTTGGTCTATCCCACGTACTTACTCCAAGTAATCCACTCCTAAGAAGAATGTGAAACAAAAGAGTTTGCATACACGCACAACTCCAAGCATATTTCTAAACTCCTGATATCGACTTTGAAAAATTTCACTGGTACAGAACAAAGCTTTACTCCTGGTGGGGAACCCTCTCTAGTCCCGGTTCTCCACCCGGGAGCAAGCATCTGGAACTAAAGGGGGTCCTTTAGTCCCGGGTCAGGAACCGGGACTAAAGGAGGACATTTAGTCCCGGTGGGTAACACCAACCGGGACTAAAGGTCCTTCCAGCTTTAAAAAAATAATGCCATGCCTCCCACCACTGCGTCCCGTGAGATTCGAACCCAAGACCTCATGCATTGCCTCACACGTAGCTTACCACCCCACCTACACAACACATCTGACAAAGGATGGGATGCTTCCCTTTTGAACTAACCCATCGGAGGACCTTTAGTCCCGATTGATGTTACCAACCGGGACTAAAGGGTCCTTTAGTCCGGGTTGGTGTTACCAACCGGGACTAAAGGGTCTACCTTACCAACCGGGACTAAAGGTTGGGGACTTTTAGTCCCGGTTGGTGGCTCCAACCGGGAGTAAAGGTCCACCTTTAGTCCCGGTTGGTGTCTCCAACTGGGACTAAAGGTCCCCTGCCACTGTGTCGAGCGCAGTAGCCGTTGGGCAGGGACCTTTAGTCCCGGTTGGAGACACCAACCAGGACTAAAGGTCTCTCTAGTTCCGGGCGCAAAAAATACCGGGACTAGAGTCCATTTTAACCTCGGATGAAAGGTATGTTCTCTACTAGTGTTTTAAGCTTATAGTTTATAATATTAGTTCATCTTTTGGAGTTTGAACATCCTCTTCAAGACTAATGATTCTTTTCTCTTGCTTAATTTCTCTTTTAATACACCTATCTGATAATAAACCATGATTACTGAAGCATTCATCTGGGAGCCTTACGAGTGACGTACATATGATCTTGTCTATTGTGTCTCCTCTACTCGTATGATTCTACCTGTTACAATTCATAAGTAACAAGATCATGAAAAGGCCTCAAATCTAAGAAAAATAAGAAAACTTTGGCATGGACACCTACCGCTTTTTAGAAATTGTCAATAGTAGAGAGAATAAAAAACGACATAAAATACAATCATCTCCATAATTTTCTAGAGTACCAACTCCCAAGCACACATGTTGCACCGACTAATGATGAGATCTGAATATAAGAGGTGGTGGTATACAACTCGCACCTTCCACTGGGTCCTGCTCAGATTTGATTTTGGTGTGCCTCGCTCGACGAGAGATCCCAATATGTTTGTGCTGAGACAGAGATTAGAGAATAGACGAGTGAGCGATCCATCTGATCTGAGATCTGTCAGTCAAATCTTTACTCTCAGTGCACACAGCTGCCGGATGACCAGGATCGATGAGGATGGTCTTTGACTCTTTGTCACAAAGGGAAGCAGAGCTGCAGAGGAACGACAGGGAGTAGCTTTCAACATCCTCGGGCCTCGGTGGCCGCAGACGTTTCTTTTTAACAAAAGTTATGCTAAGTGTTAACCAAGTCGCGTTACACTACATTCTTCTCGATCTAGTAACCGGCGCACTAGCAGCTAGCGTCCAGCTAAATTGGAGTATAGGATAGACCAAAAAATAAACATTTCGATAATGGCGTGAAAAGGCAGAGAAAATATCTACAAAGTTAAAAGCCCTATTTTAGTTTTGGATAATTGATAAAACATATATACTAACCTTGCAATCTAAGTGATGTGTGAGATAGGTTGGTACACCTAAGTTGTGGAGCATAATGACACTAAAGTGACAGTGATGATCACATGAAATGAAGAGATGGCTACATATGATGATGATTAAGTGCTCAAACTTGAAAAAGAAGAAAAGAGAAAAACAAAATTCTATGGACATCAAGGCAAAGGTATAAGTAGAGATTTTATTTTGGTGATCAAGACACTATAGAGAGTATGATCACATTTAAGATAGATGGCCGTACTATTAAGAGGGGATCTCTACTAGATAATTCGGTATCTAGTGTCACTATGTGTTGGACTTCATGCATTGCATTTAGGCCTAGTGCGCAATCGTAGAGCAAGAAAAAATATTTATTGAAAATGTTTTTTGAGAAATGCTAACTTGACCCTAACATGTCTTGAAAAAACACTTTGAGAGTTAGCATCGCTTGCGAAAAGTTGCTCGAGTTGCCATGGTTCGAAACGTGACAATAAAGTTTACAACTTGGAGAGCACGTGGTGGTGCCTAGGTGGCACCGCCACCTCCTGTCCAGTGCACCGCCACCCCTAGGGCGGTGCCCGGCTAGACTGGTTTGGAGTAGCGAGCAGTGGGGTGGTCACCGGACGTGACTGTGTTCACCGACCCTGATACGGCGGTGCACCGCGGGGGGCTGTCCGGTGCCACCACCCTATTTATCCGGAGACCAGCAAAAACCTGAGTTGGGCCGAGGGGGCACCGCCCTGGTCGCCGCCTGTGGGGGGTATAACCCTCGTCGTTAGCTAAGCTGGGGACTCTTTGGCGTTCAGATTCTCCGTGCAAGCGTCGTCAGCTAAGCTGGGGATTCTTCGGCATTCAGATTCTTCGTGCAAGCGTCGTCAGCTAAGCTGGGGACCCCTCGGTGTTCGTATTCTTCGTGCAAGAGTTGCCAGCTAAGCTTCCTTGGTGGTCGGATTTTGCTACATCTCATCGGTGTGCTATCAAGTTGCTCCATACTGTTTGGATCAAGGTGCTGATCTTGGGCAGCACGTCCGGGGCCTTGATAAGTACATGGTAGATGATGTTAGCAAGCTTTGATTAAAATTCTTTGACCCTGCAACAAGATTTATTTTTTTTATCTTCTAGCAGGCTCGGGGACTATAACGTCTACACTGCATCTTGCGGTGCATGTACTAATTTTTCTTGTTAATGGTTTTCAGCTAAGCTAGGGACTGGTTGTGATCGGCTAGCATATGGAGTCTTCTCTTTTTTTTTTTTTTTTGATCCTGGCACTACGTGAATTATTCACCTACCACAATGATCGGGAACTAAGTGGCTAGACTTCGTCTGGCGGTGAATGTAGTGCTTTTTTTTCTGATTTATCCTTCTTATTGACTAAGTCATGGATGATAATCATCCGGCCTCGTAAACGGAGTCTAAATGGCTACACTTCTTTTAAGATGAAGAATTTTTAAAATTAATCTTAAGCCCCTTACATTCTTTTGACAAGTTTAACTTAGCTAAATCCAAGATTTGTTAACCGGTTGAACAGCTGCTGTGGCCGATATTTCTTTCTGACCTATCGTTTTGAGGTTCCGTGCATCTGAATCGGAGATACCGTTTACCTGTTCTTGTACACTTGCCGTAGGCATCAAAGTACATGCTGTCATGTCTATACGGCCGCATACACGCGTATGTATAGGGCTAAGAGTATCTCCGAGGGCATTTCTAAATCTCACTCTCAAAATCATCATTTAGAGAGTCATTTGCATTTTCTATATCTTTAGACTCTCTAAAAGTTTTCCTATATCTTATGCACACTTTAGAGAGTCATTCTCGTCTTCTATTTTTGGTCAGCGAAAAATACAGTATATTTGGATGATCATTTAGAAAAATTATTGGAGGGTAATTTTTCATCAAAATTTTTACTCCTAGCATTGAGGAAATATATGAAGTCTCTTGGAGATGCTAACGACGTTATGCTGTCTGAGTGGTATATGGGCCAGCGACGATCTTGGCCCATTATGTGTATAATATTCATCAATCACGTACAATATTATCTTATCTAAATTGTGTCCAAATATTTAGCCATTGTTACTTGTAAATCTCCTCAACCAAGGATCAATTTCCCTTTTGTCCTTACATACGTGCTCACTATAACTAGCTAGAAAAGGAAACCATGTATAACACTTTATGGAGCCCAAGCTATGCCAATAATTTTGATTCCGGCCAGCTCATAATACACACCTCTTTATTATTTATTAATTGACACAACTGATTTATGGAGTAATCATCAGAACACTTATCCTAGCCGCACCTATGAATTTGCAATGATCATCAAACCAGCTCAACCATGAATAAATACACCACTTAGTACGCAAGCATTAGTCTAGGTAATGCAAGTTTTATAGACGGGCATAAATATTAATGCCGCACGTAAAATGTTACAAAATCTCGTATTACAGTGTCATTGGGTTACCCTCACTTTGGGTAGGTTCTTGTGGCACCCTAGTGAGGGCTTGGTGTGGTGCCAATTAGCTCACGAACCACTGAAAGCTCTAGTTTAGTTTTGGTTAATTGATGAAACCCTAAGTGCTAACCTAGTTTATCAAGATGATTATGAGATAGGTAGCACTACTCCAAGTGATGAAGCAATGACGAATATCATGACAATGGTGATGGCATGGTGATGGTCAAATGCTTAAACTTGGAAAAGAAGAAAGAGAAAAACAAAAGGCTCAAGGCAAAGTTATAAAATGTAGGAGTTATTTTGTTTTAGTGATCAAGACACTTAGTGAGTGTGATCATATTTAGGATAGATAGCCGTACTGTTAAGAGGAGTGAAACTCGTATCGAAATCCGGTTATAAAAGTGTGAAGAAGCTTGTCCTTGGATCAAACCGAGTTAAATAACTTTTGCAAGTAATCTAGATTGAACCAATTTGGGAAAATGATCCTCACTTCACATGGTTTCACCCCAACCTATCTAAAATTTGAGCCCTCTTTTTTGTGCTAATTATTGACAAAGGGGGAGAGAAACAAAGATATGAGTGATAGGGGAGTATTTGACATAGGGGGAGAGATATGATAAAGGAAAGGGATCAATTAAAATTTTGAGCATACAAGTAGGGGGAGCAAGCTCATAAACTTGTATGATGCATTTGAATGTCAATTTCATATATTTTCTTGCATGGCACAAGTTTTAAAATTCAAGATCCATGCTTGTGTGGTGTATGCTAATTGTAGATTTGAATGATGAAATGAAAATCTAGCATGCATAGGTCATCTAATGATTTCATTCCCATGCATTTACAAGTGGTATCTGGCTATCAAGTGGTTTCTAGCTAAAGTAACTAGACCTATGTTCATTCTATTGAAACTAGACCCTTGCTTGTAATATTGATCTCATGGGGTATTCTAGTTTCTGTGGATATGTAGTTACTAATGGTGCTAAGGATGGTATATTGGTGCACTCCGATTGGTATCACGCTTCAAAGGTCCATCTCTTATACCTTAGCATCATTTGGTAGAGATTGACTCCTATATTTCCTATCTGAGCATATGTGCAAGCTACAATCCAAACTCTTAGCACATATGTAGGGGGAGCAATTACTACCATTTGGAGTTCATGAAACTTGTCCGTATTCCTTTACACATGGTAAATATGCTTGGTGAAAGGTCCTTGTTGGTTTTGGTAATTGAGTGACAACCTAGGTGGACTAATTGTGTTTATGTGAGATACACAGGTGATTAGTCCACAGGTACATGTGTGTGAGCAACATATGCCATGAAGGTGAAAATGGCTTGGAGATGTTGCAAAGCTCACACATGTGATGATGAAGGAGCTTAAATGCACATGAGACATGACATTGAGTCATGTGATCAAGGTGGAGAAGATCAAGACATGACTTGGCTTGATGGACCGGTTGCAAGCGTGAAGGGCAAGTCGAAGGCTTTGGAGTGATGGACCGCGTGGCGGTGAAGCTTGAGCAAGACTTGGCGCCGATGGACGATGGCAACGGTGAAGAGCAAGTAGAGTCAAGATTTATGAACCAATATGATCATGTGATGATATGAAGTGGATCATATCATTATTAATCGTGTTGGTGCATGTGTTGCATCGATATTGGAGGAGATGGAATGGAATGCGCAAGGCAAAGGTATAACCTAGGGCATTTCATTTCACCGGTCATAGGTGTGTAGAGAAGTTTATGACCGGGTTTAGGATAGATGGCCGTACTATCAAGAGGGGCAAACTTGTTTGCATATCGGTCATTTAGTGCCACTCGAGTGATCTAACTTTGCATTGTCGCTAGGATCGAGTGGCGTGGCAAGTTGAGTGGCTAACATCCTTTGGGAAATGATTGTGAAATGCTAACACACATACACATGGTGGTGTACACTTGGTGGTGTTGGCACATTTACAAAGGACGTGGTGTTTGCAGGGGTGAGATGGGTTTTGGGTCCCTCTCTCCCTCCCGCCGAGCTTGCTCGGCGGGATTCGGCGCTTTCGAGAAAATGGAATGCCTATTTTCTATTATGCCGGATGCAAACTCTTGATGGTTAGCACATTGGACCAAGGGTGAAGAAGATAGAGAAGAAAGGAATTTGGTCTCACTGTTTAACAGTGACCGGACGCTGAGTCCGAAACGACCGGACGCTGAGGTGGTGCGTCCGGTCAGGCTGTCGGTCGGCACAGTGCTTAGGGTTAAGCACCGGACGCTGGGCTGTGTCCGGTCGAGTTGACCGGACGCGTCCGGTCATGCTCGGGAGCTTACTGGAAACGATCGGACGCTGAGGGTCCAGCGTCCGGTCAGTTGAAGTGCTGCGTCCGGTCGGCAGACGACCGTTGGGATCGGAAGATGACCGTTGAACGCAGGGGACACGTGGCGAGTATCGCGTGACCGGACGCTGAGGTCCAGCGTCCGGTCGATCGGACCGGAGCGTCCGGTCGGCCCGACCGTTGCCTAGTGAAGGGGTAACGGCTAGTTTAGCCCTTGGGGCTATAAATAGAAGTGGCCCTCGGCCATGGCTGGAGCTGAGCACCTTGGGGGACTTTGTGTCCATGCTTGAGAGTGCTTGGGAGCCCTCCATCTCACACATACTTGATAGCGATCATCCGATTGTGTGAGTGAGCGATTCTAGTGCGATTGCATCGTGAGGTTGCATCGAGTGGCACTAGGTGATCGAGTTGCAAGCCGGTGGTGCTTGTTACTCTTGGAGGTTGCCACCTCCTAGACGGCTTGGTGGTGGTCTCCGTCGAAGCCCGCAAGAAGATTGTGCGGAGCTCCGGAGAAGAGCTTGTGAGGGGTACTTGTGCTCGCCCCGCGGGAGCCGCGAAGAGCAACTTCTAGTAAAGCGTGTCATTAAGCTACCCTCACTCAAGGGGTAGGTTCTTGCGGCGCCCGACGTGCGGGCTTAGCGGGTGATGCTAATTAGCCGCCGAACCACCAAGTGAGCGGTCGACACAACGGGGACTAGCGTGTTGGCAAACACGTGAACCTCGGGAGAAAAATCATCGTGTCAACCTTATTCTTCCCGTTGGTTTGCATCCCCATTACACAAGCTTGCAATTACTTTTATACATATTAAGCTTGTGTAGTTGCTCTAGTAATTAGATAGCTTGTGTAGCTTGCTAATTACCTTCTTGCTTGTGTAGCATAGAAGTAGCTCCCTTGCGTGGCTAATTTGGTTTTAGTAACCTTGTTAGTCACATTGCTTAGTTTGTGTAGCTAAGTATTTGCGCTCTCTAATTAGGCATTGGTTGCCTTGTTATTGAGCATTGCTAGTGAGCTTAGTTAGCTTTGTGCTTTTGCTTACTAGCATGTGTAGGAGCTCCCTTGTCGCTTAAAGTACTAGTGGCATAGGTTTGTGTAACCTTGCTCCTAGAATTGTTTAGGAGAGCTCTAGCTAGCCCGGCACCTTTGTTGCATAATTGTTATCTTTGCAAGGTGCTAGTGAATATATATAGTGGGGTATAGTCTTGGCTAGACCGATAGTTTTAATTCCGCATTTGTATCGGTTAGCCGACGCGATTAAGTTTTAGAAAAGACTATTCACCCCCCTCTAGTCGCCATCTCGACCCTTCACTTGGGCAAGCAACATGGATTCAAATGAACTTTAATTCATATCTTTGTATAAGGGTTGTCATCAATTACCAAAAAGGGGAGGTTGAAAGCTCTAGTTTGGTTTTGGTTAATTGATGAAACCCTAAGTGCTAACCTAGTTTATCAAGATGATTATGAGATAGGTAGCACTACTCCAAGTGATGAAGCAATGGCGAAGATCAAGACAATGGTGATGGCATGGTGATGGTCAAATGCTTAAACTTGGAAAAGAAGAAAGAGAAAAACAAAAGGCTCAAGGCAAAGGTATAAAATGTAGGAGCCATTTTGTTTTAGTGATCAAGACACTTAGTGAGTGTGGTCACATTTAGGATAGATAGCCGTACTGTTAAGAGGAGTGAAACTCGTATCGAAATGCGGTTATCAAAGTGCCACTAGATGCTCTAATTCATTGCATATGCATTTAGGATCTAGTGGAATGCTAACACCCTTAAAAATGTTTGAGAAAATACGCTAACACATGTGCACAAGGTGATACACTTGGTGGTTGGCACATTTGAACAAGAGTGAAGAAGTTAGAGGTGAAATGGAGTTGGTCGCAATGATGCTGGCATCGGTCTACTGACCGGACGCTGGGTCACTCAGCGACCGAACGCTGAAAGGCTACGTCTGGTCGAGCTGTCAGATGGCACAGTGGTTAGGGTTAAGCACCGGGCGCTGGGCTGTGTCCGATCAAGCATCACCGGACGCGTCCGGTCTGCAAAAATAGGATTTGGACCCTTACTGGAAACGACTGGACGCTGAGGGTCCAGTGTCCGGTCAGCTCTGTCGGAGCGTCCGGTCAACATTTTGACCGTTGAGATCAAACGTTCACTGCTAAACGCAGGTGACATGTGGCCGCCATCGGGCGATCGGACGCTGAGGACCAGCGTTCGGTCTGTTCGGCCAGAGCGTCCGGTCAGCCCGATCAGTGCCCAGTGAAGGGGTACAACGGCTCTATTTTATGGGGACTTCTATTTAAGCCCCATGGCCGGCTCAAGCTCACTCTCTTGCACATTTTCATTGACATTGCAACCTTGTGAGCTTAGTCAAAGCCCTGCCACTCATCTCCATCATTGATCCATCATTTTTGTGAGATTGGGAGAGAATCCAAGTGCATTGCTTGAGTGATTGCATCTAGAGGCACTTGGTATTCGTGTTGCGCTATGGATTTCTCTTGTTACTCTTGGTGGTTGCCACCACCTAGATGGCTCGGTGCAGCGATGGAGGATCGGCACGAGTAGGTGATTGTTCGTGGCCGTCTCCGGTGATTGTGAGGGGAGTTGCACCTTCCCTGGCGGAGTGCCGACAGGTAACTCTAATAAATTGCTCGTGTCATTGAGTTACCTCACTTGTAGGTTGGTTCTTGCGGTGTCCAATTGTATGGACGAGGTTTGTGAAACACCTCTTAGCCGCCGAACCACCAAGTGTTGGTCGATATAACGGGGACTAGCGTGTTGGCAAGCACGTGAACCTCGGGAGAAAAATCGGTTGTCTCTTGTCATTTGTATTCTCCCGGTGATTGGTTTAATCTTCATCTTGTGATTGGTTCATTCCTCTACACGGCGGTATAACCATCTTACTCACTCGTTTATATTCTTGCAAACTAGTTGTAGCAAGCTCTTTAGTGTAATTAGATTTGAGAGCTTGCTTTGCTATTTAAGTTTGCTTAGTGGAGCTCTTTAGAGTAGAAAGATTGAGAGCTCTTAGTGAGTAGTATCATAGCAAATTGTGTGTCTAGCTACCATTGCAACTAGAATTGTTTGATAGGTGGCTTGCAACCCTCGTAGAGCTAGAGCAAGTTTGCATTTCACTATTTGTCTTACTAATCAAATTGCTCTAATTGATTTGTAGAATTTTAGATAGGCTATTCACCCCCCCTCTAGCCATACTAGGACCTTTCAAATGGTATCAGAGCCATGGTCACCATTTGATTAAAGGCTTAACAACCTCGGTGTCAAATTATGGCTCAAGTTGTGTTCAACCATGTGGGGGGCAAACCACCGTTCTTTGATGGCACAAGCTATGACTATTGGAAAAGAAAGATGAAAATATATCTTGGTTCAATCAATGATCAAGTATGGGAAGTGACCGAAAATGATTATGCCATCATTGATCCCGAAAATCCCACCAACCAAGATAGAACCAACAAGCAATGCAATACAATGGCTCTCAACACCATATACAATGCTATTGATTCCAAGGTGTTTGAGCAAATCAAGGATTGTGAAAGAGCAAATAAAGTGTGGAGGAGATTGGAGGAAATATGTGAGGGCACACCGGCGGTGAAGAGTGCCAAGTTATATATTCTCAAGGATAAGTTGACAAGCTTCAAGATGAAGAAAGATGAGAGTATTTCGGAGATGTTCCATCGATTACAAGTGATTGCCAATGACTTGAAGGCTTTGGGAGAGAAGATCAAGGATGATGATGTCTCTCATCGATTCTTGATGTGCCTACCTCTAAGGTTTGAGATGTTGAGATTGCTTATCATAAGAGGAGGATTAAAGGATATTACCCCCCAACCAAGTACTAGGTGATGTCATGACACAAGAGACATACCGTGTGGAAAGGGAGGGGGATGACAAGGATGACAAGAAGGAAGAAGACAAGAAGAAGAAAAGCATAGCATTCAAGGCTAGCTCATCATCATCAAAGAACAAGGGCAAGTCCAAAAAAGAATCAAGTGATGATGATGATCTTAGTGATATTGATGATGAAGCTATGGCTCTCTTTATGCGCAAGATGGGAAAATTCATGAAGAAGAAGGACTATGGTGCAAGAAAGAGAAGAGATCATACCAAGAAAAGAGAGTATGTGAGAAGATGCTACAATTGCAAGAGCCCCGATCATACAGTAGCAAATTGTCTATATAATAGTGACAATGATGAGGATGAGAAGAAGAAGCACAAGGAGGATAAAAAGAAAAGAAGGAGAAGAGAATGACCTTCCAAAAGAAGAAAAAGGGTGGAGGCTATGTTGTCACTTGGGATAGTGATGGTTCTTCGGATAGTGATAGCTCTAGTGATGATGACAAGAAATCTATCATGAGAGCACTAGCAAGCATCGCTATCAACAACAAGCCCTCCATCTTCGACACTCCATCAACATGCTTCATGGCAAAACCTACCAAGGTAAAATATAATGTGAGTGATGATGATGAATATGAAAGTGATGCTTGTAGGAGTGATGATGATGATGAGGAGTACTCCAATGAGGAGCTCATAGATATGTGTGAGCAAGTACATACTTGTTTTGAGATGAAGAGAAAGGAGTGCAAGGAATTGAACAAGAAAATCAAATTTCTTGAGCAATCCCTTGATGAGCTCAATGCCACTCATGAGAGGCTAATGGAAGCCCATGAGAAGTTTGGTAAAGCTCACTCTAAGCTTGAAAAGGCTCACTCCTCTCTCATTGAGCAAGTCAAAGTGGAGGAAGTCAAGAAGGAGCAAGTGATCATATCATGTGATGTGGGACTAACATATAATCTTATTGATGAATCTATTTTTGTTGCTCCCACTAACACTTCTTGTAGCACTACCACTTCTACTTCACCTTTGAGTGATGAAATCACTTGTGATGCCTCACTAAAAGTGGAAAATGAGACCCTCAAGAAGGAGGTAAATGAGCTCACTCGTGCCTTAGGCAATGCCTATGGTGGAGATGCTCGCTTGCTAAAGTGCTTGGGTAGCCAAAGATTTTCTCTCAATAAAGAGGGATTAGGCTATACCCCCCAAAAAGGCAAGGCGGCCTTTATCACTCCCAAAGCTAGCTTTGTGAAGGACAATGGTTGGTTTTGCAATAGATACAAGCAAGTTGGGCATATAGAGCAAAATTGCAAGACTAACAAGAACAAGCTACCTAATGTATCCTCAATCAAATTTGATTCTTGTTACATGCTTTATAAGGGTGCCAATGGTGTGAAGGCTAAGTTCATTGGTACACCAATTGTGGGCCCAAAGAAGAAGGTCATTTGGGTACCAAAGACCTTGGTGACTAACCTACAAGGACTCAAGCAAGTTTGGGTACCTAAAAAGAATTGATCTTCTTTTGTAGGTAAATTATAAAGCCAGAGAAAGGCATTGGGTGCTTGATAGTGGGTGCACACAACACATAACCAGTGATCCAAGAATGTTCAATTCAATCGATGAAAACAAGAGCAATGGGATTGATAGTATCACATTTGGTGACAATAGCAAAGGCAAAGTCAAAGGGCTTGATAAGATTGCAATATCCAATGATTTGAGCATTTCCAATATGCTACTAGTAGAGAGCTTAAACTTCAACCTATTGTCGGTAGCTCAATTGTGTGATCTTGGTTTCAAGTGCATATTTGGTGTGGATGATGTAGATATCATAAGTGTAGATGGCTCTAACTTGATATTCAAGAGATTTAGATATGAGAATCTATACTTAGTTGATTTCAATGCTAGAGAAGCTCAATTGTCAACATGTTTGATCACTAAGTCTAGCTTGTGTTGGTTATGGCATAGAAGGCTTAGTCATGTTGGAATGAAACAATTGAACAAGTTGATTGAGCATAACTTAGTTAGAGGCTTGAAAGATGTCACTTTTGAGAAGGATAAGCTATGTAGTGCATGTCAAGTCAGAAAACAAGTTGGTAACACACATCCTATGAAGAGCATGATGAGCACATCTAAGGCATTTGAGTTGATGCACATGGACTTGTTTGGACCAACCATATACACTAGCATTGGTGGAAACAAATATGGATTTGTGATTGTGGATGATTTCACTAGATACACATGGGTGTTCTTTCTAGTTGATAAGAGTGATGTGTTTGCAACTTTCAAATCATTTATTAAAGGCATTCATAATGAGTTTGAAACAACCATCAAGAAAGTGAGAAGTGACAATGGAAGTGAGTTCAAGAACACAAGAATTGATGAGTTATGTGATGAATTTAGAATTAGACATCAATTCTCAGCCAAGTATACTCCTCAATCAAATGGCTTAGTTGAAAGGAAGAATAGAACTTTGATTGACATGGCAAGATCAATGTTGAGTGAGTACAATATGAGTCATTCATTTTGGGCTGAAGCAATCAACACGGCTTGCTACTATAGCAACCGCCTCTATTGTCACCCCATGATGGAGAAGACACCTTATGAGCTATTGAATGGAAGAAAGCCAAACATTGCATACTTTTGAGTCTTTGGATGTAAATGCTAAATATTGAAGAAAGACACTAGATTGAGCAAATTTGAGAAGAAATGTGATGAAGGTTTCTTGCTTGGATACTCCACTACTAGCAAGGCTTATAGAGTTTGGAATTTGGCTAGTGGTACTCTTGAGGAGGTTCATGATGTGGAGTTTGATGAAATAAATGGATCGCAAGAGGAAGATGAGAACCTAGATGATATAAAAGGCACTCAATTGGTCAATGCAATGAAGAACATGGACATTGGTGATATAAGGCCTAGAGAGGTGATTGATGTTGAAGATGACAAAAATCAAGTGCTCTCTAACTCAAATGTACAAGCTAGTGGTTCTCATGATCAAGTTCAAGCAAGCACTAGTGATGGCAATGTGCAAGATCAACAAATGGCTAGTTCATCATCGCAACCAAGTGATCAATCAAATGCTAGCAATCAAGTGCTAGTGCTTCAACCAACCAATGTTGCAAGAGATCATCCATTGGACACCATCATTGGTGATATTTCAAGAGGTGTGCAAACTAGATCAAGATTGGCCTCATTTTGTAAGCATTTCTTATTTGTGTCATCCATTGAACCTAAAAATATAGATGAAGCTTTGAATGATGTTGATTGGGTCAATGCCATGCATAAAGAGCTAAACAACTTCACAAGAAACCAAGTATGAGAGTTAGTTGAGAGGTCTAAGGATCATAATGTGATTGGAACTAAGTGGGTTTTTTAGAACAAGCAAGATCAAGATGGGATAATAATAAGGAACAAAGCAAGATTAGTGGTTCAAGGTTACACTTAAGTTGAAGGTCTTAACTTTGGAGAAACATATGCCCCGGTTGCAGGATTAGAAGCAATTAGGATCTTGCTAGCCTATGCTTGTGCCCACAACATCAAGTTGTACCAAATGGATGTGAAAAGTGCATTTCTAAATGGGTACATCAACAAGCTTGTGTATGTTGAACAACCTCCTGGTTTTGAAGATGAGAAGAAACCCAACCATGTCTATAAGTTAAGAAAGGCTTTATATGGATTAAAACAAACACCTAGAGCATGGTATGAGAGATTAAGGGATTTCCTACTCTCTAAGGGATTCAAGATGGGAAAGGTTGACACCACTCTCTTCACCAAGAAGCTTGGAAATGATTTGTTTGTGATGTAAATATATGTTGATGATATCATCTTTGGGTCAACAAATCAAGAATTTTGTGAGAAGTTTGGAAAAATAATGGCTAGTGAGTTTGAGATGTCCATGATTGGAGATCTTAGTTACTTCCTTGGTCTTCAAATTAAGCAAATGAAGAATGTCATATTTGTGAGTCAAGGCAAGTACATCAAGGACATGCTCAAGAAGTTTGGAATGGATGATGCTAAAGCTATTAGTACACCAATGGGGACAAGTGGAAGCTTGGATAGTGATACAAGTGGCAACATGGTGGATCAAAAGATGTATCGGTCTATGATTGAAAGCCTACTCTATGTGACCGCATCAAGGCCGGATGTGATGTTTAGTGTATGCATGTGTGCTAGATTTCAAGCCTTACCAAGAGAAAGTCATTTAAAGGCAACAAAGAGAATATTGAGGTACTTGAGGCATACACAAAATGTTGGATTGTGGTATCCTAAAGGAGCAAGATTTGAGTTGATTGGATATTCGGACTCCGATTATGCGGGATGCAAAGTTGAGAGAAAGAACACATCGGGCACATGTCAACTATTGAGAAGATCACTTGTGTCTTGGTCATCAAAGAAGCAAAACAATGTAGCACTTTCAACCGCCGAAGCGGAGTACATTTTTACTGGTAGTTGTTGTGCTCAATTACTTTAGATGAAGGCTACCTTGAGTAACTTTGGGATCAAATTCAAGCAAGTTCCATTGTTATGTGACAATGAAAGTGCCGTAAAGCTCACCAACAACCCGGTTCAACACTCAAGAACAAAGCATATTGATGTCCGCCATCATTTCATAAGAGATCACCAACAAAAAGGGGACATTTGCATTGAGAGTGTGGGTACCGAAGATCAACTTGCCGATATCTTCACCAAGCCACTTGATGAGAAGAGGTTTTGTAAGCTAAGGAATGAATTGAACATACTTAACTTCTCCAATATGTGTTGATGCACCTCCAATTTATATGACATGCCTCTCCTTCGAGCAAAGCAAGGTAAAGTTGATTGACATGTCATCCATCCATTGCTAAGGACTTGTTTAGTGCATTTAGTCATTCCTATCATGTCCTAGGCTCATTGATGAAAATCAAATGAATTTGATGCTTGTATGGTACCACCATTGCTTGTATGTTTGAAATGATCTTGTGGTAGCATATGACATGTTTGTGGGCTTATAAACCTAGTGTTTGATCTAGAAAATAAGCTATAAGTGTTTAACTCAATATGGTACAAGATAACCCTTATTTGGAGGTGTGAAGAAGCTTGCCCTTGGATCAAACCGAGTTAAATAACTTTTGCAAGTAATCTAGATTGAACCAATTTGGGAAAATGATCCTCACTTCACATGGTTTCACCCCAACCTATCTAAAATTTGAGCCCTCTTTTTTGTGCTAATTGTTGACAAAGGGGGAGAGAAACAAAGATATGAGTGATAGGGGAGTATTTGACATAGGGGGAGAGATATGATAAAGGAAAGGGATCAATTAAAATTTTGAGCATACAAGTAGGGGGAGCAAGCTCATAAACTTGTATGATGCATTTGAATGTCAATTTCATATATTTTCTTGCATGGCACAAGTTTTAAAATTCAAGATCCATGCTTGTGTGGTGTATGCTAATTGTAGATTTGAATGATGAAATGAAAATCTAGCATGCAGAGGTCATCTAATGATTTCATTCCCATGCATTTACAAGTGGTATCTGGCTATCAAGTGGTTTCTAGCTAAAGTAACTAGACCTATGTTCATTCTATTGAAACTAGACCCTTGCTTATAATATTGATCTCATGGGGTATTCTAGTTTTTGTGGATATCTAGTTACTAATGGTGCTAAGGATGGTATATTGGTGCACTCCGATTGGTATCACACTTCAAAGGTCCATCTCTTATACCTTAGCATCATTTGGTAGAGATTGACTCCTATATTTCCTATCTGAGCATATGTGTAAGCTACAATCCAAACTCTTAGCACATATGTAGGGGGAGCAATTACTACCATTTGGAGTTCATGAAACTTGTCCGTATTCCTTTACACATGGTAAATATGCTTGGGCAAGCAACATGGATTCAAATGAACTTTAATTCATATCTTTGTATAAGGGTTGTCATCAATTACTAAAAAGGGGAGGTTAAAAGCTCTAGTTTGGTTTTAGTTAATTGATGAAACCCTAAGTGCTAACCTAGTTTATCAAGATGATTATGAGATAGGTAGCACTACTCCAAGTGATGAAGCAATGGCGAAGATCAAGACAATGGTGATGGCATGGTGATGGTCAAATGCTTAAACTTGGAAAAGAAGAAAGAGAAAAACAAAAGGCTCAAGGCAAAGGTATAAAATGTAGGAGCCATTTTGTTTTAGTGATCAAGATACTTAGTGAGTGTGATCACATTTAGGATAGATAGCCGTACTGTTAAGAGGAGTGAAACTCGTATCGAAATGCGGTTATCAAAGTGCCACTAGATGCTCTAATTCATTGCATATGCATTTAGGATCTAGTGGAATGCTAACACCCTTGAAAATATTTGAGAAAATACGCTAACACATGTGCACAAGGTGATACACTTGGTGGTTGGCACATTTGAACAAGGGTGAAGAAGTTAGAGGTGAAATGGAGTTGGTCGCAATGATGCTAGCATCGGTCTACTGACCGGACGCTGGGTCACTCAGCGACCGAACGCTAAAAGGCTACGTCTAGTCGAGCTGTCAGATGGCACAGTGATTAGGGTTAAGCACCGGACGCTGGGCTGTGTCCGATCAAGCATCACCGGATGCGTCCGGTCTGCAAAAATAGGATTTGGACCCTTACTAGAAACGACTGGACGCTGAGGGTCCAGCGTCCGTTCAGCTCTGTCGGAGCATCCGGTCAACATTTTGACCGTTGAGATCAAACGTTCACTGTTAAACGCAGGTGACACGTGGCCGCCATCGGGGGATCGGACGCTGAGGACCAGCGTCCGGTCAATTCGGTCGGAGCGTCCGGTCAGCCCGATCAGTGCCCAGTGAAGGGGTACAACAACTCTATTTCGTGGGGGCTTCTATTTAAGCCCCATGGCCGGCTCAAGCTCACCCTCTTGCACATTTTCATTGACATTGCAACCTTGTGAGCTTAGTCAAAGCCCTCCCACTCATCTTCATCATTGATCCATCATCTTTGTGAGATTGGGAGAGAATCCAAGTGCATTGCTTGAGTGATTGCATCTAGAGGCACTTGGTATTCGTGTTGCGCTGTGGATTTTGCTTGTTACTCTTGGTGGTTGCCACCACCTAGACGGCTCGATGCAGCGGTGGAGGATCGGCACGAGTAGGTGATTGTTCGTGGCCATCTCCGGTGATTGTGAGGAGAGTTGTACCTTCCCCGGCGGAGTGCCGAAAGGTAACTCTAATAAATTGCTCGTGTCATTGAGTTACCTCACTTGTGGGTTGGTTCTTGCGGTGTCCAATCGTGTGGACGAGGTTTGTGAAACACCTCTTAGCCGCCAAACCACCAAGTGTTGGTCGACACAATGGGGACTAGCGTGTTGGCAAGCACGTGAACCTCGGGAGAAAAATTGGTTGTCTCTTGTCATTTGCATTCTCCCGGTGATTGGCTTAATCTTCATCTTGTGACTGGTTCATTCATCTATACAGCGGTATAACCATCCTACTCACTCGTTTATATTCTTGCAAACTAGTTGTAGCAAGCTCTTTAATGTAATTAGATTTGAGAGCTTGCTTTGCTATTTAAGTTTGCTTAGTGGAGCTCTTTAGAGTAGAAAGATTGAGAGCTCTTAGTGAGTAGTATCATAGCAAGTTGTGTGTCTAGCTACGATTGCAACTAGAATTGTTGGATAGGTGGCTTGCAACCCTCGTAGAGCTAGAGCAAGTTTGCATTTCGCTATTTGTCTTACTAATCAAATTGCTCTAGTTGATATGTAGAATTTTAAATAGGCTATTCACCCCCCCTCTAGCCATACTAGGGCCTTTCAACCACCAAGTGCGTGGTCGACACAATGGGGACTAGCGGGCCGGCAAGCACATGAACCTCGGGATAAAAATCGTGTGTCATTTGTCCCTTGGTATTCACTTGGATTTCATTAATTGATTGATCATCTCACTTGCCACGTGCGGTACTCTTGCATTTACATTCCTAGTGATATCTTGTGTAGAGATAGTTAAGTAGCTAGTGTAGCTTAGTTGATGATCTAGTTGTTTTTAGCTTGCTCACTAGTTAGTGAAGTAAAGACACAGCCTTGTGTATGATTAGTGATCATAGCAACTAGAATTGTTGGTATATGTGGTTTGCAATCCTTGTAGAGCTAGGACAAAATTGTATTTCACCATTTAGGTTACTAACCATTTGCTCTAGTGAATTTGTAGATAATTTTTATAGACTATTCAACCCCCTAACTATTTAGGACCTTTCAAGAGTGCAGTGACGTAGGAGTGTAGGAGTGATGGATTGGATCGGATAACAGC
Organism: Miscanthus floridulus; assembly: GCF_019320115.1. Taxonomy (NCBI): domain Eukaryota; kingdom Viridiplantae; phylum Streptophyta; class Magnoliopsida; order Poales; family Poaceae; genus Miscanthus; species Miscanthus floridulus. The sequence continues at coordinate 106,701,100 of NC_089595.1, forward strand.
TTGGCATAGTCAAACGCCAAATAAATAGCTTTAGCACCGCTGAGTAGTGAAACTCGGGGACGACTACAGTGGGAGGTGGCCGGTGCGATGTAGGTCGGGGAACCGGCGGCGCGACGCAGACGGCGTGCTTTTGACTGAATATGAGTCACGACTCAAGACTCAAGAGACATAGGCACACAATTGCGTAGTGAATCTTGGGGGACGAATGTAGTGGGAGGTGGCCAGCACGATAGGTCGGGACACTGGTGGCGCGCACGATGAAGACAACATGCATCTAGGTGAATATGAGTCACGACTCAAGACTCAAGAGTGAGTACCGGTGGCTAGAGAAGTAGGGGACTTTTTGTTTCCCCGGGCAAGCCCCTTCCCTCGCCTAGCTCGACAAGAATTGATGTTTGGTAGGGCAAGAAACCCTTGCTTCGCTGTGCAAGCTCAGACACCATGGCAAGGATATCCTTGAGTTTGGCTCTCCCGCTCAAGCAATCTTTGCTCATCCACTTGAGCACAGTCCTAGTCCTCCACTAGAAAATAGAAGATAGAGAGAGAAAAAGATGGCAAGGCAATTGAATAAGAGAACCAAACAACTTCCTCTTTTCTCGCTACGCCTATCTTTGCTAGGTGAGTTTTTTAAGACTCATCTTTACTAGGTGAATTGAGGCAGACAAGGCTATGCGAGCCTAGCAAAAGATCCAAGCAAATCCGTAGAAATAGGGCACGTTTGGTTGTCGGGCGAGCACTCGCCTTGCCATGCTTGGCAAGGAGGCAACTGTTTGGTTCTCCAGTCAACTTCGTTATCTGTGTTTTTCAGAATTTTCTTTCTTGAGTGAGCCAATTCAGCTCTCCTCCGCTGGCAAGGCTAGCCATACCTAGCGAAGCGAAGCAAGGCGATGGAGCGAGCCATCTAAGGCCCCCTTTGGCTCACGGGTGAAGCCTACGAAAAATATAGGAATCCAAAAACATAGGAAAGGAAGCAACGTGGTCATTTGGAATGGAGGAAACTTTCATCGAGAATACTGCAGTGAGATGCCGATTTGACAGGACAGAAAACATCATTCTGCAGCACTTTTCTCTTTCCACAGTTTAGTTGTTGACGAAATACGTCCGGCAGTCTACCGAGGGGTATGCCCACGGTAGTAGATGAATCGGTAGAGCTGCGCATGAGGGAACCGGATGGTGACATAGAACGCAAGAGACAACGATTAGGCAGGTTCAGGTCGTCAACTCGACGTAATACCCTACATCCTGTGTCTTTGTGGATTATATTATGAGAGATTCGATGAAAATGAGGGGGTCCCTACCCTCCTTATATAGGCCGGGGGTAGGGTTACAGGTCGGTTGTTTCTATCTTGATCGGTTTACAAGATAGTAACTAAAGATTGCGGAATCTAGTATATCTGAACAGATCATCCTTGATCGTCAAGGATCTTCATATAGTCTTGCGAGTCACGCCGACTTGTATCGCGCTCCGCGCGGCGTAGTCTTGCGGGCTGAGCCTCCTCTGGCGGCTCGACCCATATACAACTCCGTGGGTATCGGGGACTATACCCCCAGTGATTTGTGCAAATCATCCGCCAACTTTAGCGTAGTGCAGTACAGTTCAACTAGTCAGGTAGGTCATTTGCCTCGGACTTCTCCAAAACATGAGTTCCAACCGCATGTTTTATTTCCTGCGTTCCTGTGACTTTGTGAGTGAACTATCCTTTCCTCTGAAATCGGCACCGTGCTCTCCTCCGTTCCAAACACGACGTCAGCAAATCCACAGGGACTGAAGCCTACGCTTCACCCGTGAACCAAAGGGGACATAAACGTGTGCCCATAGTGTAAATGGTGCGTGCGGACGGTGGAGTATTGGGCTGGGCTTTTTTTTTTTTTGGAATTTAGGTACCGGGCTGGAGTCAGTACCCAAATTAAGGCCATCTGTCCAAGGAAACAAGTCTGGATTTAGGCCCAGACCGCCGCCACCGCCATCACCAGAGCGGAGAGCTAGCCAGTTGGTCACTTCCTCGCGACTAGGCGCGGCTGCTGGCCCGCCGAGCATTCTCCCGGCTGCGCTGACGGCCGCGGTCCGCCGGCCGCCGTGCCTTCTCCAGGCCGCGCCGACGCCCCGCGAAGAAGAAGACCCCGGTTGTGCTGGCGCCCATTGCGAAGCCCCTCTCCGGCAAGAAGCTCTGAAAGCGGGCGGCGGACCCTCAAGCTCGTGCGCCGAGGTTCATTCGACTTCTATCTTCGCCCTATTTGATTCTTTTATTCCCATCCGGTTTTGATTTGATTCTCGCCGTATTTGCAGCCTCGGAAGCCAAGGAGGTTGTAAGAGCATCTGCGTGGGAACAAAGGGTTAGTACTTTTCAATCCTTTGCCAAAGGGTCTCTGGCATAGTGGTTAGAGCACCTGGGAAGGCATGCCTGGGTTCGACTCCCGTGAGAGCGAATTTAAACAGGTCTGGAATAAAAAAATAGGTTAGGGTTCCCCTACTTACTTCGGTCAAAAACTTTTCAATCCTTTGGTCTGTCTATTCAGTGCTTGGTAACTTGTATCGTCTATTTGGTGATGTTATAAAGTCCCAATGACCATAAGAGTAGTTGGGCTCGTTGTAGTAATCAGCAAATTTCCTAGTAAGCTTTTTTATGTATCTTCTTTCAGGAAATGCTTTATGTACCATAGATCAGCAAATTATCTTAGAACTATTTATACAGCAAATTCTGCAAGTTTTGAACTTATATTTGTTGAATTTATTGAGATATTATTAGACCTTTTAAATATATACATGTAACATACTTTTCATTATTTTATATATATTTGTATACTGAATTTCTTGGCAAATTTTTAACTTGTATAATACTATTGTGTATTGGATCATACTGCATTGCACATTGTAGAAATTGGCTAGGACTATCCGGGGTCCGCCAGTGGCCATGGCTTGTGCTGCTTACAGTATCAGAGGCCCTCTCAAGCTCGCTGCAAGGCACGGCTCGGATGTGTTGACTAGTAACAACTCGTGCAATGGCTCCAAGTCTTCAGTGTCTTACCCCGTTGCTCAGTGGTGGAGCAGCAACTGCTCGTCCATCACAATGCGGCATGTTGCCTCCCATCATCACTTGATTGTTAAGGCTTCAGCAATGTGGCACTCAAACGCTTCAGCAACTGATGCAGCCACTGTTTCCGGTACATAAGATACTGGTTTATTTTGATTTGTTGTCTTAAACTCAGCTCGAAAATGAAATGTTTTAATGTAAATGCAAATCCAAGAGCAAGTTGGCTTGACACCTGTTTGTTGCCTTTTCTCAGATGATAGGATAACTGTACTGGTCATTGGTGGTGGAGTCAGGGAGCATGCTCTTTGTTATGCCTTGAACCGTTCCCCATCATGTGCTGCAGTTCTATGTGCCCCTGGTAATGCTGGTATAGCTCAGTCCGGGGATGCAACATGTATTTCAGATTTGGACATCTCCAGTAGTGATGATGTTATCTCGTTCTGCCACAAGAAGGGAGTGGGAATGGTTGTAGTGGGTCCTGAAGCCCCTCTAGTCGCGGGTCTTGCAAATGACCTTGTCAAAGTTGGGATACCAATGTTTGGCCCTTCATCAGAGGCTGCAGCATTAGAAGGATCAAAGGACTTCATGAAGAAGCTGTGTGATAAGTACAATGTCCCTACAGCCAAGGTACTTCCTTTTACATTTATGTGTTCTAAGCCCTATAAGTTAGTCTTGGCATGAATATAGGGTTATGTTTAGGAAATGCCCGCAAATAGGAGATGGCATCTGTAGGTTAAGATACGAACCAAACAACTATTTTATTTTTCATGGCATTCTGGTTAAGAACTATTTGTAATTCTAAAAAATCCCTATGTATTACTTTTAAATTAAAGTCATTGTGTTGCTTTAGAAAAGAGAAAATGTAAGATCAGTATGCAACAAAAAATAAAAACACAGTCCATTCATTTGTAGGTATTGATAATTTCAGATGTTAAGCCATTCAAACCATTCTAATATGAGCACTTATTTCTCCCTAGTATCGCACATTCACGGATGCTGTGGAAGCTAAAAAATATGTAAAAAATGAAGGAGCCCCTATTGTTGTTAAAGCTGATGGACTGGCTGCTGGAAAGGGTGTGGTTGTTGCAATGACTTTGGATGAGGCGTTGGAAGCCATAGACTCTATGTTGGTTGAAGGTTTCGGTTCTGCTGGTTCACGGGTTGTCATCGAAGAATTTCTAGACGGTGAAGAAGCCTCTTTCTTTAACTCCGCCTATGTTGTCTCAACATAGCAGGTCCCAAGCCCTAGTAAAGGAGGAGGGTTGTGATAGGCGTGGCGAGCCAACGTTAAATCTAGCCATTCTAATGGAGATGGAACCCGAAAGAAAACTGTTGGGGCGTAACCCTCTTAGCGACGCGCCATATCGGAACCCGGGTATGGTGTTAAATGGGCAAGGGCCGGGTCGGCACCCCCTTGGTGACGCGCCGTGTCGTGATCTGGGCATGGTGTCAAGTGAGTAAGGATCGGGTCGTCGCTTCCTTAGTGGCGCGCTACATCGGCGCCCGGGTGTAGTGAAAATGAGCAAGGGTCTTCACATCTGAGTCGACGGGTGCGAAGGGTAAGGAAGCTAGTCGAACCAATTAGGATCCGTTTAGGTAGTTGAAATGTAGGGTCGCTTACAGGTAAGTTAAGAGAATTAGTTGATACCGCGACTAAGAGGCGTGAAAATATATTATGCGTTTAAGAGACTAAATGGAAGTGTCAAAAGGCGAAGGAGGTGGACAATATAGGTTTCAAGCTTTAGTAGACAGGGACAGTCGCGAATAGAAATGGAGTATGAGTTTTGATCGATAAGAGCCTCAAGAATGGTGTGGTAGGAGTGAGAAGGCAAGGAGATAAGATTATCTTAGTCAAGCTTGTCGTTGGTGATATAGTCTTGAACGTAATTAGTGCGTATGCCCCCTAAGTAGACCTCGACGAGAGTGCTAAGAGACAGTTCTGGGAAGACTTAGATGGCCTGATTAGAGTTGTACCTTGTAGTGAGAAGCTTTTTATAGGAGGAGATCTTAATGGGCATGTAGGTACTATAAGCGCAGGTTTCGAGGCAGTTCATGGAGGTTTTGGGTATGGTAGTAGGAATCAGGAGGGGGAGGAAGTTCTGGACTTCGCGGTAGCTTTTGATCTGATGATAGCCAACACTTTCTTTAAAAAGAGAATCTCATCTAGTGACCTTCAGTAGCGGACAACACTCTAGCCAGATTGACTTTGTCCTCGCAAGAAGAAAGGACAAACGAGCATGCTTGGGTCGCAAGATGGATACTAGAGGAGTGTGTTGTTTCTCAACATAAGCTTTTGGTGGCAGACTTTCGTTTTCAGGTGCATGCTCGTAGGGATAAACAAGCTAAGACTGAAAGAATAAAGTGGTGGAAACTGAAAGGGGAGACATCAGAGGTATTCGGGGAAAGGGTTATCAAAGAGAGCTCTTGGAAGGAAGAAGAGGACATAAACAACATGTGGGAGAAGATGGCAACCAACATTCGGAAGGTGGCCTCAGAGGTGTGTGGAGTAACCAAAGGAAGTGGAGGCGAGGCTAAAGATACTTGGTGGTGGAACGAGGAAATCTAAAGGGCTATTAAGGGGAAGAAAGAATGCTATAGACGCTTGTACCATGACTGGAGTGTGGACAACATAGAGAAGTACAAGGTGGCAAAGAAGACTGCAAAGCGAGCTGTAAGTGTGGCAAATGGTAGAGCGTATGAGGATTTTTACCACCATTTGAGTACGAATGAAGGAGAGAATGATATTTATAAGATGACTAGGGTTCGTGAGAGAAAGACAAGGGACTTCAACCAAGTTAAGTGCATTAAGGATGAAAGGGAGCATCTCTTGGTGAAGGAGGATGAGATCCGACATCGATGTCAAGAGTATTTTGATAAATTGTTCAATGGTGAGAATACGAACATAACCTTTTCAGTTGGATGACTCTTTTGATGACACCAATAGACGCTTTGTGCGGAGAATCCAAGAATCTGAGGTCAAAGAGGCATTGAAAAGGATGAAAGGAGGTAAGGCGATGGGACCGGATGGTATCCCAATCGAGGTGTGGAGATGCCTCGGGAACATAGCTATAGTATGGCTAACCAAGTTGTTCAATCATATTTTTTGATCGAACAAGATGCCTGAGAGTGGAGAAGAAGTATATTGGTACCGATCTACAAAAATAAATGGGATATTCAAAGTTGTATTAATTACCGGAGAATTAAGTTGATGAGCCATACTATGAAGCTATGGGAGAGAGTTATCGAGCATCGTTTGAAAGCAATAACGCGGGTTTGTATGAACCAATTTGGTTTCATGCCCGGAAGGTCAACCATGAAAGCCATTTTCTTAATAAGACAAGTTATGGAGCGGTATAGGAAGAAGAAGAAGGATCTACACATGGTTTTTATTGACTTGGAGAAGGCTTATGATAAAATACCAAGAAATGTTATGTGATGGACTTTGGACAAACATAAAGTCCCAACGAAGTACGTCGGGCTCATTAAGGACATGTACAACAATGTTGTGACTAGTGTTCGAACAAGTGATGGAGACACAGATGACTTCTTGATTAGGATAGGATTACATCAAGGGTCAGCTTTGAGCCCTTATCTGTTTGCCTTAGTGATGGATGAGTTCACAAGAGACATACAAGGGGACATCTCTTGGTGTATGCTTTTCACGGACGATGTAGTGCTAGTTGATGAAAGCCGGACAAGAGTGAGTCAGAAACTGGAGTTATAGCGGGAGACTTTGGAGTCCAAAGGTTTTAGACTCAGTAGAACTAAAACTGAGTATATGAGATGTGACTTCGGCACTACTACTCGGGAGGAGGAAGATATTAGTTTGGAAGGTCAAGTAGTGCTTAGAAAGGATACCTTTCGATATTTATGATCAATGCTACAGAGAGACGAGGATATTGATGAAGATGTTAGCCATAGAATCAAAGCAGGGTGGATGAAGTGGCGCCAAACATCAGGTGTCCTATGTGACAAAAGGGTACCACAGAAGCTAAAAGGCAAGCTTTATAGGACGGCGATTAGACCTGCTATGTTGTATGGTGCAAAATGTTGGCTTACGAAAAGACGATATGTTCAACAAATAAGTGTCGCGGAAATGCGTATGTTGCATTGGATTTGCGGTCATACAAGAAGGGATTGAGTTCGGAATGATGATATACGTGATAGATTAGGGGTAGCACCAATTGAAGAAAAGCTTGTCCAACACCGGTTGAGATGGTTTGGACATGTCCAACAGAGACCTCCAAAGACACCGGTGCGTAGTGGAATCCTAAGTCAGGATAGTAACGTGAAGAGAGGCAGAGGAAGACCGAAATTGACTTGTGTAGAGGCAATAAAAGGAGACTTGAAAGGATAGAATGTACTCAAAGACTTAGCCTTAGATAGGAGTGCTTGGAAAACAGCTATTCACGTGCCTGAACCTTGATTGCTTCAGCTGGGTTTCAACTCTAGCCTACCCTAACTTGTTTGGGACTTAAAGGCTTTGTTGTTGTTGTTGAAGAAGAAGAAGCCTCTTTCATTGCATTGGTAGACGGCGAAAATGCTTTGCCTCTTGAATCAGCACAGGATCACAAAAGATGGTGATGGTGATGTTGGCCTAAATACCGGTGGTATGGGTGCATACTCCCCTGCTCCAATAGTGACAGATGAGCTCAAACGCATTGTAATGGAAAGTATAATTATCCCTACTGTTAAAGGCATGGCAGCTGAAGGTTGCAAGTTTGTTGGCTCATTATACGCTGGGCTTATGATCGAGAAGAAATCTGGGCTGTCTAAGCTTATTGAGTACAATGTCAGATTTGGTGAACCAGAATGCCAGGTTAGTTACCCATCTCTAACATCCAGTATTCATTTTTGTAGATTAACAGGCAAGAAGTTCCACAAAATTAATTGTCAGAAACAAGAGCTAAACAGAAGATTCACACAATATATGTGCTGTATAGGGGAGTGTCAGAATTCATCCAACAAGAATCCAGTACAAACAAAAAGTTTAGAACAGGATCTTTTGGAAGAGACTCATCCAATTGCTTAGTAAACTTTCAATTTAGCAGAACAATGCATTAGAGTATATGTACATGTCTAAATTTGATCGTTCCAATTTGGGTTTTGGTTAATATGATCACTATATGGTCAATGTATTTTCGTTGGACAACAGAATGCAATGGATCTGCATATCTTAACAACAGAGTCTGTGCTTGCGCTGCACTTTCTCCCTGAAATTTGCTGTCTTGGTCTGCCACTGATAGTTCACTCTATTTTGTTCCAGTGAATGAGTTGAATAAACTCAATTCCTATAGTGCTACAGGAATGGTGCATTTCTGTGTTGTATAGCAGTGGATTTAGCCTAGGTGATCAGATATATGATGTACAATCTGAAAAAGGAGATATGATGTATAACGAAGTGAAAAATTGCAATCCATGCCTTTTTAAGATCTATATAACCTATTCAGGACCAATCTGGTAGCCATTATACTGTTCCTTGCTATCTATTTAATCAATATCAGACACCATAAAGTTCCTCTGGTTCATGTAATTTTGGAAATTCCCCTAAAAAATGTAATTTTGGAAGGTCACATTTCTTGACCACTGTGGAATCTCCAATTTTTTACTCTAGCTGCTGCAAAAACCTCACTTTTATTTTATACCAACGACAGTTTTACATTTCTAACTTGGACCAGTTAATTTTTCAGTAATATCTAGGCCTATATTAGTGTCATGGGCATACTTTAGATGGCCCTGAACCCAAGCAGTGTTACTATGCTGTTGCCCAGCAGTCGCACCAGAAGGTCAAGAACATATGAGATGCTAGAAACTAAGACAGATTTCTTGCTTAACGAGAGGAGATACAATAAAAGCCATCCTTATATAGATGTGACAACTTGACCTTAAGGAACTAATATCTGAGATTAAAGAAACAAACCAATATAATCTTATTTCTAAATAAAAACAAATCATAAGGCTACTGGAACAATAAACACGCAGTACCAGTAGAAGTACTACCATGTCAAAACTAAATCTGAAAAACTGTCACTAGAAAAGTATGATTGTTTTTTTTTCAGGAGTAGCTGTTTGCCTAAGTACATATGAATCCAAATTGCAGGCCACCATCAGTTCAAACTGCTGCTGTTGTAAAAATCCTAATGGATTACTACATTGTAATATATGTTTGAACTTTATGGAGAATTTCCTTTGCTGCATCTTCATTGTGCTTGTCTAGTACACTGCACAAATTTCAGATGAAATGTTTTAGCTGAAATCATTTGCTTGACCTGTGAAATATTTTTGCCATGATATTCCGACTATCCTTTTCTCAACTGATCTATTTTCATGTCATTATGGGTTCTGATGATGCGATTAGAATCTGATTTGGCACAAGTTCTGTTATCCGCTTGCCACGGAGAACTAGGCAATGTTTCACTAACCTGGTCACCTGAAATGGCAACGGTGGTTGTGATGGCAAGCCAGGGATACCCCGGCTCTTATAAGAAGGGGACTGTAATAAAAAACGTGGACAAGGCTGAGCAGGTGTCTCCAGCTGTCAAGATATTCCATGCTGGGACAGCACTAGATGGAGATGGCAATCTTGTAGCCGTTGGAGGGCGAGTTCTTGGTGTCACTGCCAAGAGCAAGGACATCGAAGAAGCAAGGGCAAGAGCATATGATGCGGTGGGCGCTGTCGAGTAGCCAGAAGGCTTCTTCAGTCGCGACGTTGGTTGGAGAGCACTGAGGCAGAAGCAAGTGGCTAACTAGCAGTTACCCATGAGCATGAGATTTTCCTAGAGAACCACAACTATGGTGAGCTTGTAGTGTTTACAAGTAATAAAAGGGAAACGGTGTGGCATTCACTGTTTTTGGTTGTGGAAAGACAAAAGTATTGCTGGTCAAACAGCAGGTTGTTCAAAATTTAACACCCGCTGATTTCAGCATGACTTGGTAGATGTTTGCACTGAGACAAGTACAGCAACGTAGAAGCGAGATACAAAGTTTAAAAAAAGGTACATTGAACGAACAGACCATCGTTACGGCAAGCAAGCTAGAACACATTTGCACAACATGTGACGAAGGGACGCGCCGTGGGCGTGGCGCGGCACTGCGGCAGCTCCTGCCACGTCAGCGGCCATGGCGCGTGGAAGTGCCACACCATTGTCACTGCCGCGCCGCCATGTATGGCGGCGTAGTGTTGTTTGCCCGCGCCATAGCAATAGGTATAGCTAAAAGTGTTAGAGTTGAAGAAAAAAAAAACAGTGTTAGAATTAAAAATAATTTAAAAAAATGTTTAAAAAAAATCGCAGGAGCCAGGAGATAAGTGAAAAACGGAACTGACCGGGACAGGCGTGTCACGTCGCGGATGGCGGTTTCTTGGCGAGGATTGCGTCTGGTCTGGATCCACGGCCGGCTTTGCACTCGCTGGGGCAGCCGGTGACGCGATCCGTGCTCGTGGCTGCGCTGCGCTGCGCACCTGTGTGTGTAGTGTAGGCGGTCGACGGCGATGTATCCATTCTGTTGCTGAATTGAATTCAGAACAGTGGCTGCCGCTGCTAATCCGGCCTTGTAGTGGCAGCATGCCATGGGCAGTGGCGTAACATGGATGGGTCAGTGGAGTAGTTGGATTGGAGGGTCGTCGATGGCGATCCATCCATCCATTAATTCCGGAGAGCCGCTTCTTGCGTCCGACGAGTTCACATTCTTCACAAAGACTGACAGGCAGATGAGATCGATGCATGTACAGTCATACTCCCTCCGTAAAAAAAAAACAATTATGGGATTCGTATCGATCAAAGTAGTTTAAATTTGATCAAGTTTATAGTAAACAATATTAATATTTATGTCTCTAAATAAATTTATTATAAAAATATACTTTATGACTAATCTAATGATATTAATTTTATATCAGGAATGTTAGTATTTTTTATATAATTTTGGTCAAAGTTTAGACTAATTTTTTTTGACTAATTAAATTTTGATCAAGTTTATAGCACACTGTTCCGTTTAGCTAGCTAGAAAAACGGCTGATCTCAGGTTGATTTGTTAAGGAAAAAAAAAGTTATTTTACTGACGAACAGGGCTGTCGAGGAGGGAGTACTGGTACCTTCAATTTCATTAGCGTCGAAATGCGTAGCACTGCAGAGTGCAGACAACGAGGCAACAGAGTACAGGAGCACAGCCTGTTGCATCAGCGGACAGCGGGTCCAGAAAGCCACTGCTAATAGTACGTCCATGGCGGTGGACGACACGACGTGCATTGCATTCAGGGCGAATGCTAGAGCATTGCGTCTGGAGCATATGAGGGGTTGTTTAAATTCAAGGCCTAAATTTTTAGTGTATCACATTGTATATCACATAAAAGTATTCAGCCTCGTATTTAGCTTATAAGCCATAACTTATCAGTCAACGAATATTATTTTTCTCTCATACCAAACCAGTTAATAGTACTTTCAACCATGGCTTATAAATCAAACCAGCCCAAACGAACAGTGCGATTGTACGAGCTGTTCGGATATTAATGAAAAAATAAATTACAGAATCCATCAGTAATCCGCGATACTAATTTATTAAGCCTAATTAATCAGTCATTAGCACATGTGTGTACTGTAGCATTATGTTGTCAAATCATGGACTAATTAGGTTTAAAAGATTCGTCTCGTAAATTAGTCGCAAACTATACCATTAGCCCTTGTTTAATTTCCACCGAAAACTTTACACCCCACATTGAATGTTTGGACATGGATGGAGTATTAAATATAAACTAAAAAATAACTAATTACATAATTTACGATTAATTTACGTCATGAATCTTTTAAGCCTAATTAGTTTATAATTTGATAATAAAAGTGCTACAGTACACACCTATGCTAATGCCGGTTTAATTAGGCTTAATAAATTCGTCTCGTGGTTTACTGTCAGATTCTGTAATTTATTTTTTTATTAGTATCCGAACACTCCATACGACGCTTAATGTGACACTCTGAAACTTTACCGGTCAAATCTAAATAAACATATAATTATTTTTTAGTCTATATTTAATGTTGTATGCATGCTAAACAAGGCCTGAGCATTTCTGAGGTTCCGATGCAGAGTTCCATCCAGACATGAGTATGGGACGTCACAGCGCGTCCCACGCGAGAGACTGGTGCAGAGAATCCAAGCTCACTTGTTCTGCCGTTTTCAATCAACCCTGCAAGCAAGAAGGCGCCATCGTTGCATGGGCCACCATGCGAACCGAGAAGACCCATGATCCTATGAAACTTGCTTGCTCCAGCTCTACCCTTGTTAATTAATTCATTCTCGATGTCAAGATCAACGGGTAGGGTACCAGCAGAAAGATCTGGAGGCAGAGGGACGCTACTCTGACGTCCGAACCACCACAAACGCCACTCCACTATCACTGTTCACTCAACATTTCATCAACGCCTTACGCCTTGTACCTTGGCGATGAGCCGATGACGGACGTATTAAAGATATGAAGGCACGCCGAATCGGCGGCCTTCTAGGATGTCCACGTAAGTCTTTTTTATTTGGTGCGTTAGATCGAAATTTCACGGCTCACATGAAACGCGTCTCAACCGGCCAGGTGAGGCAGTAGCAGGTGATATGCATGGCCGGTGCCTAACGCGTACATGCATGCTGCTGGGGCTGTCCTCGCTTTGCATGCATGCATCACTTGTCGATTTGTGTACTGAAGCCATCTACTAGGCTGTAAGCGGTCATGTCACTAATTTCTACCCCCACCGTCCACCGTCCACCAGCCACTGACATTGAATGGAGCAAGTGGACAGACAAATGAACAATAGGTATTTACATGCAGAAATTTACTACCAGTAAATTTGAAAATAGGACGCCACGTCCAGAACATGCAATGCCCTTTTCCCATTACATACAAGAATTAACTATCAGCCTTTTCTCTTTACATACAAGAATTTACTATCAGTAAATAAGTGCATACATAAATGAACAGAAGGTATTCACATCCAGAACTTCACTCAGTAAATTTGAAAACATATCGCCACGTCCAGGACCATAGTATTAACAACACATGTGGATAGATCAATGGACAACAGGTATTTACATCCAGAAATTCACTACCAGTAAATTTGGAGACATGACGCCACATGCAAAACCATAGTATTAGCAACACATGAAATGCCTTATTCTCTTTATATAAAAGAGTTTATTATCAGTAAGCAAGTGGACAGATAAATGAACAAAAGGTATTTACATGCAAAAATTCACTCAGTAAATTTGAAACCTGCTAGCTCGAAAGCAGGTGAGCACATTTAATGCCTCTCCTCCTTACTATCATCACATCAAAACAAGTTAGGCAAGTGAGCATATTTAATGCCACTCGTCCTTACTACTCTCTCCATGTATGGACGGTGCACATTTCTCTATCCAAAAACAATTCGCCACTTCCAGGACCATGCATGGACGGTGGACATTTGTACTTGCACATAAAAAACTTCCAAAGTGTTGCTTCAGACAAGAACTCGATTAAAAAACTTCACATGCGCCGCGTAGGTCAAAAGTAGGTGGACGCATTTAGTGTCTCTCCTAGATGAAAAATAGCTCCCACTTCGAGGAACATGCATGGTCATTTGTACTCTCACATGCATCCATGCGTGTAGGTTGCTTAGGTTGGGCCCCATTGCCATTAATGAGCTCCTTGCACCCAGTGGTGGCAGAGGCGCCCATGCCTCCTTAAGTCTCCAACTCTTGCCTATATAACCATGTGGTGTGCCATCCATTGCTTCATCGCCCTCCTCTCGGTGCTTGCTTGCATGTGCCCTCGTTTTAGTTCCTCCAATATATATCCTTATGTGGTTGCGGTCACCTTCCTGGGTGAAGTAAGGCCCATGTATAGGTGGTTTGCTTATATAGTTTTTATGCAGAACTATTCTTGGCAAGAGATCAAGGTCTGCTCGCAAGGAACTATTCTCTAGGCAGAAAGACAGGGCAAGGTAGCTCCTTCGTTCTTTTACAATTTTATTGTCTGGGTTCCATCAGTTGGGTGACAAAGTATTTCCAACTTGCAGTTGCAGTGGTGAGTAAGCCTATGTCTGTGGACTCCACCATCAAAACTACCTATCGCTACACAGCTTCATCCAATAGATCTGATGCTATTCTATGCGCCACATGTTGGTGCCATAACCGGTGTTCTAGTTTTAAGCCTGTCAAGTAGTGAGTAGTGCACCGTTGTGCTATATCCTTGGCCTATGAGTCCTTACTTGTGTTGGCCTTTGGAGGTCCCTGGGCTATTGTATCCACGAGTCCACTTTGCCAGCTTAGTAGATATAAGGATCTTTATGCCTTACTTGTGTTGCCCTTTGGAGGTCCCTGGCCTTTGGAGGTCGGCCAGAGTGGCTTGGCAGTGTGTTGGTACCAGCCATCTAAGTTACTGAACCCAGAAATAATTTGTAGGCCCCCTGTTTGTTTTTGCCCCTATGCATTCTTTCCTCAGTTTGCTTAAAGTGTTTCATCTAATTTCCTTCCATGTAGGCATATCCAGTGCCCTGTACAATACGTGAATATCTATGTGATGCGTGCACTTCCAATTTGACTCCTATGTGGTAATAAGTTTGTGCAATTTGGTTCACTTGAGAATTGTAGTGCTGTGATGCGTGCACTCCCAACTTGACTCCTATGTGGTAATAAGTTTGTGTGATTTGGTTCGCGTGAGAATTGTAGCGCTTGTCTGTGTAGAGTCTGGTTGGAGAATGCCAAAAAATGCAAAACAGCAGAGTGCCGCCATGGAGATTGTGGAAACCAGGATGATGGAGTAGGGGGCGCAAACGCTGACCTGATTGTTCTCCCGTTCAGCAGTTTGCATGAACCAATACCCCAACATTGGATACAGGTTGGGTTCCTGAAAAAAATATATTGTCATCAGCCTACCAGAATGCGTGGCCGGGACTGACAGATTGGAGGAATCAAGAGGATGCACTGACCATATGTCGTTGTCACTTTATCAGGATAACAGGTTGTGTCATGTGGACTCTTAGGTTTGAAGAATCAACAGGATGAACTAATCTGGTTGACTGCCTCCGCCTCGCACCACTACAGCCCATGTTGTTTGCCTCCCTTGGCCACGCAGGATATAGTAGCATCATGCTTCTGTCCACCTGAGCAGCACAAGACACGTGCACAGCGCTGGCCTAGCTTAGCATCGCCGATGCCGCTTCCAGTTCAAACATCGTGAGTGGCGGACCCATGATTCGATCATGACTATGGCCTGCACTTGGCACTGAGAACTGTCAATTGTGTTTTTACTTATTGTAGGAAACGACCCATTACCGTCAAGCCGAAAATTAATTAAAATGAAGGTGAAATGTCTAATCAATATGATGATTGCACATTACTCACCTCCAACAGAAATCGACCCATATGGTAGTAGCCAAGACCTGCCCAACATCTCACTCACCTCCTGTAGCAGCATCAAACCATGAATCAGGAACTTCATTAAAATTTAACCCCACAAAATTTCAGGGTCAAAGCCTGAATTAATGAAAATATGCAGCGTTGAACTAAATTTTTTTGGGATGACAAGCTCAATAGAAAGATTGAATTAAGCGTTAATCCATGTGCTTGTGCACAGCCAGTCTCTATTTATGCAAAACAGTGCCACACTCTTGAAGCAACAAGTCAGCCATTAATGAACTAACAAAGTAGGCAATGAGTGCCATGCAATAGAACATACAGCAGCTACTCACTTAGTAGTTCTTAGTACACATACCAAAGTAGAATTTCTTTTCCCCATTAAGAGAGAGTTACAGATTAGTACAAAAACAATTAACTTGTGGTGCTGGACTGTGTAAAGAAAACTGAACTTAGTAATAAATCAACTTAAGAATGTGTAGAGAACTAGCATGGCCAAGTAACAGTTAACTTGTGGTTTCTTTAGTAGTGTACTTCTGAAACTAATCTAACTCCTTACAAGCACATTATGAGAGGCATCACATGTCCGTTCCAGTTGAGGTAGATGGGAATTCATTGTAAAGTCCCTAATGCCATTGTACCATGCAGCAGCAAGAAAATGGCATTAGTCGGAGCTTTGCAGGAAAGTTTTGAGCATAACCTAGAACCAAACTCTAAAATATGGAGTACGTGCTAACATTCTAGGTGCAAACACAAAGAGAGGAGGGCAGGGAACCTTACATATTAGAATATGCATTCGACAGAATCATTGCTACTCCAAACTCTAGCGGGACAACAAATTATGAGATTAGCTTTTCAATTACCTAAATATCTCTGAGCACCTGAAGTCCTATTCACGTTTATTGACCTTGAGAGCAAGGCTGCAGTGCTGCAGGTGACCAGTCCCTCCAGTTTGTTCTGCACAAGCGCAGAGTAGAATCAGACAAAAGCCCATAGCTAATTGAAGTTTTTTAGTAATAGTACAACACGAAGAGAGTTATGTATCATGTCCATATGTTTTGTTTTTAGAGATACTGCAATGAGTAAGAGAAGTGCATTCCTATAGTTACTGTAAATTTCAATTGATGATCACTGAGACAAATTGAATTCTGCTATGTAGACATGCTAATGAAGTAATGCAAGTATCATGAAATATCAAAGGAGATTGAGTTCCAAAAAAGGCACTTGTATCCACTCATTTGGAGGCAAAGAAACTGAATATTAGGACAAAGAAATAAGTCAAGGAGCTTCTCCTACAACCAGTAATAATTTGCAATGATCACTCAGATGAGTAATGGGCATATTATTTCCCTGTAATATCAATCAGCCTCTTCTAGCATGGCAGGACATCAAACAACATTTGTCAATTACGATAAAACTTGCATATCTTCATGGTCCCACAATCAAAACTCCCAGAAACATATATGGAAAAGGTTCAAATGTATAGAGATAATTAGCAAGCACTGTATGATTGCTCAATCAGAAGATAACATAAAGAACAGAAAATCAGAACTATGCATCTGTTGTGTCTTTTGGTTTTGTAAAATTGGAACATTAGAGAATAGGAGGAATTTTCATAACTGCAGAAATAATTTTCTTGTGACTGCTTTAAAATTTATTCCGTTGTTAAATTTTCAAATGTCACCGATGGACAAAATCGCGTGCAGTGTAGAGATATCACCATGTAGCTTTGCATCAATTTTTTTATGCTTTGAATTTGTTACAAAGCTTTGCAGACCATGAACATGTTTATAGTTCAGGCATATTGGGTATTGTGCTCCGACATTTTTTCCCGAAAAATATAATGTTACTCAAATCAAACTTCATAGAATTAAATGAAGTATCAGTAATACAAATATGCTAAAGAATAACAACCTCAACTCAAGGTGAATTACTTGACAAAAATACGATACGCGATAAAAATTCTGAACAAAGTTTATATATTTTTTATCATATCAGATAAAAAATGGATGTGATCAAATTCGAAAGACATGACCCACATTCTTCCTCATTGGGACCTAAATAATGTTTCAAACAACCTGCTGATGTGATATAAAACACTGAGAGATCAGTAATGCTCTGTATGCATCTACAACTCTTCACATATGCAACCGAATGAAGTCTAGTTCCTTGTTCCTGACACTTGCTTTGCTTTATTCTGCATGTGAATGGTTAAATGCATGGAAAATAGAAGTTTTTGTCCTTGGTCAGTTTAACCCTATCAAGACATACTAACCGAATCCCTAAGGAAGCTGCATCTGCACCGCTGGGGAGATTCTCTCCCCAAAATCGCAGCACAAAGAAAAAATACAGTTGATAACACTGATTAGGTCATTAATACATTGATACACGGAATCTACATGCCAGCCTACCTCCGCTCAAACATGGGGGCCCCTCCACTGCCCCCAATCCGCCGATGCTCCAGGAGAGAGGGGGGGGGGAGTCCGAGGGCTTACCGGCAGTGTAGGTCGGCCAATCCACGGCCCCGTGAGCCGTGCATCTCATCGCCGCTAGGAACTATTGCTGTGTGCTGCTTCTCCTCGGTCACGCAGTTGGCGGCGGAGGCCGAGAAGAGGGAGGAGCTAGGGGCGAGCCGCACCAAGGGGTACCGAACAACGGGGTGGCGGCGGCGCGGATCGAAGGGACGGAGGGAGAGAGAGAACGCCGTGGGGGAGTGTAGGTGTTGGGAGAGAGAGGGGGGGTGAGAGAGAGATGTCGTATGCCACGATGGTGAGAGAGAGAGCTGCCGCACGCCTGCTAGTGGTAGAGGGGTGGAGGGGAAAACGATTACTGCCACAAACATTTGTGCAGTCATTGTCGCACTGGTTAGCTACTTTGTTTGAACACCACCACGAAAGCACAGATGATGTTGGAGTGGGAATATTTTGCAGATTCTGTGACTTCTTTTTACAGGGTGCCTCATGATCTGTGACATCCTTTTACCTAGGTACACTGTTCCATGTGCATAATAAAAGTAATGTAAAAAATTCTATGAGCCTTGAAGTTTAATGTCTAAGAAAATATAGAATAAAACTTTCTATTGAGAATGTGTGTTTCATTCCATTCTATGGCAGTCTTGGAAACAAAGCCATGAAACTGACCCCTGAGACTAGCCTAATAAGAAGAAACATGGTGGGCCTTTGTTTTGAGTTGGTTGGTACAGTACGTTTTAAATTGCAGTGGACCTTGACAAGTTCCAAGTCTTCTACTGGTGGTTTGAGTTATTTAGTTTGCTCATCGTACCAGATTTTATTAATAACAGCATGCGTGTTTGGCACAGCTCTGACCACAGGTATATCATGGTTTAATTAATTATAGCCCGACATATAATTATTATCCAGAAATTGCAACACGAGAGCATAGCCCTAGCATAAGTTACTATAGTTTACTTTCCCCGTACACATACCACCGCTCAAACAAATTGCCCGTAGAATGTTCTTCAGTAAACAAAGCGGAACAATTGGATCAAGCATGTCCACTTGTGATATCTAATGACTGAGAGATCTAGAAATCACCTTGACAATCCCATGAGGTTCGTGCAGATGGTCCGACATTGCTCAGCAAGGAAAAGCCTGGTGACCCTTTCATGTCATTCATCTATGGAGAGATTTGAAATTTATCAGCAATTTTCCAAATTGTCAGTGGCCTAGAGTCGGAGGGAGGCGACAGGCGAGGCCGCGAGTACCTGGAGGCCGGTCACCGATGGGCGGTGGCGCGGGCGTGCTGGTGGAGCCGCGGAGGACGATGACCCGGAGGCTGGTGTGAGCGGTGGCGGAGGCCGGTGCAGTGAACTCGGTGTAATTTAGTGTGCCGGTGCAGTGAACTCGGTGTAATTTAGTGTTCGACACCGTGTAATCTTTAGTGTAATTCCAGATTTACGAAATGTGTTGTAGTTTCGCCTAAGGGGAGTGGATCCTAATTCACTCTTTTGTAAACCCTCGCATTAGGAGAAATACTTGTGTTGTAGTTTTTCCTATTTCCACCTATAATGTAATCTAGCCAATGTTGTGCTTTAAATCTAAGTGTGTTAGTTGCTTGAGCGCAACTCCATAAATACTTCTTTCCACTAACATGTCATTGATTTACTGGCCTAGAATAGGCACCATGTAATGACAACCAACCTCTATGTTCGTTTACAATATTAAGACCAATCTTCCATACCAACACGATGAGAAAACATATTAGACATATGAGCCATATTTCTCAAGATTTTTCCTATACCAAGCACATCACCCGCAGCGAAGCGCGGGCAGTAGTGGCTAGTGAAGGATGATGATGAACCATAGCAGGATGCCAGGAACACAGACCAATTGACCATTTTTCAGGTGACTCGAAACTAACAAGCTGAAAAACTAGCAATCCTTACAGGTAGTAATTAGTACCAGTCCAAAAAGAACAGCACTGTATAATCCACTCTCTAGTGGTTGACCAAAGATTGATTTTTTTTATCTAGCTAGCCAATTCCTGCATGCAACCTTTCTCCGCCGTGCACGCACAGATGACTGATCATGCGGCGACGCTAGGCTACTACTGCTTGCCGCCGCCGTTGAGCATCTCCTTGTAGTTGAGCAGCGAGTTGAGCCGCTGCAGCTGCAGCTGCTGCCTGAACTTGTTGATGAAGTCGTCCGCGCGCGCGTCCACGCACTGCTCCGTCTCCGCCTCCTCCACGACGCCGCTCGAGCTCGACTTGCTCATCCTCGCCTCCTGCTTCTTCTTGCCCTGCTCCCGCGCCGGCTCCGACCGGCTCCGACCGTAGTGAGCCGCCTCCTGCTTCTCCTTCTCGTCCGTCTCGGCGGCGGCGGGGAGGTCGGGGCCCAAGTCCCCGGAGCGGAAGCGGTACAGGCCGAAGGAGCGGAGGCGGTCCAGGACGGACGACGTGCGCGACAGCGGCGGCGCGGGCGCCGGAGGCGGGACGTACTCCTCCTCCTGGTAGTGGTGCACCACCTGCTGCTGCTGCTGCCTGAAGCTGTCGATGAATGCCTCCGCCCTCGCGTCCACGCAATCGCCGCCGGCCTCCACCGGGCTCTGAGCGGGCGTCTTCCTCACCTCCGAGCTCGACTTTGCCATTCTTGACTTCGCCTCCGACTTCTTCTCCTTCTTGCCCTGCTCCGGTGTCGGCTCGGACCGGCTCCTGTCGTAGTGCGCGTGCCTCTTCTCGTCCGCCGGGGTGGCGAAGCCATCGCTTGCTGGAACTGACGCGGCGGCGGGTTGGTCGGGAGCGAGGAAGCCGTAGAGCCCCAGCGAGCGGAGCCGGTCCAGAAAGGACGACGTGCGCTGCAGCGGGGCGGGTGCCGCCGGCGCCCGCACCCGCGCCGGAGGAGGAACGTATTCTTCCTGGTAGTTGTACTCTTGCTGGAGCGGCGACGGTCCCCGCCTGAAACCGCCGACGGGTTCCTGCGCCCTCGCTTCCTCCACGGAGTCGTCGTTCTCGGCGACCGCCTCGACGACCCTGGGCACCGCCCGCGCCACCTGCGACTTCCTCACCTCCGAGCCCGACTTCTTCACCCTGGGCGGCGCCGGCGCCGGCTCCGACCGGCTCCTGGCGTAGTGCGCCGTCACGGTCGTCTCTTCCTCCTCCACCGGAGCGGACACATCCTGAGCGTAGTTCGGCGCTGCCGCCGCCGCAGCAGCGCCGTACTCGGGCGGGAAGTCGCCGGAGCGGAAGCGGTAGAGGCCGAGCGACCTGAGCCGGTCGAGAACAGAGGACGTGCGCGCGAGCGGCGCGGGCGCGGGCGGAGGCGCGTACAGCGTCTGCTCCGGGTGGTAGTAGTGGCCGTACCCCTGCTGCTCCATCTGCGGGTGCAGCGGTTCTTCTTGGAGGTGGTGGCCGTGGGCGTCGTCGTGGTAGTAGTGCTCCCTGCGTCGGCGCTGCTGGGTGGCGCGGGAGGTGAGCGCGATGGTGCCGATGACGAGGTTGACGACGAGGAAGAGCGTGGCCGGGGAGAAGTAGCCCCGGATCCACGCCCACGCGCCGAGCGGCGTCGCCGCGTTGGCGCTGTCCATCTTGCCGCTGAGTCCGAGTGCACGGGAACAGAGACGTGACGGGCTTGGGGTGTGGGGACGGTGGGGAGATTGGGAGGCGGCGGTGGTGGTGGTGGTGGGGATTGGCGTCTGGTTGGTGACCACGGCGTCGTCAGGCGTTAAATGGTCGCTGGGGCTGCGGGGAACCACGCGGCGCGCCGCGGATGGGGATGATGGGTCTGCTGCTGCTGACTTGGTGGGTGGAAAACGTGGGAATCCAAGTGCCGCCCCTCGTGCCCGGGCGAGCCGACCCGCGGATTCCGGATTGCAGGCAACTGATGCCCATTCCTTTCTTCATGGCATCTTCCCGCTCCGCAACGACGTACGACGCGGGCGGTATAACTGCCACGCGGCCTCGTACAGTCATCGGCAACAGTACAGTCAATCAGTCATATACTAGTACTAGCAACAGTGAAGCGTTTGGATCTTTCGTTCAAAGAAAAAACAGTGAACTGCCTTGTAGGTTGTCCACTGACCGGTCCACATTGCTTGATGCTATGCCTTTTTTTACCCTAGTTCCATCAATTCACACCTCATAGATTTCATTTAAACGACTGAAATCTAGGACTAAAACGCTGAGGCAACAGCAATGGGCCAATGGCAGCGAGTGGGGCTGGCAATGGACCGAAACTCCCCCAAGGTTTCGGTCGTTTGTCAAACAAAGAGAGGCGTAGCCTACATCTGAATAGGACTGCATGGTGATTTCCCGTCACCACTTAGCGAGTTTGGATCATATATAAAAAAAAAACCACGACCATAATACCGTCAGCAGCAGAAAGAAAATGCATGCAAGGCAACCTGAAGACTCAGAGGTCGGAGCGTATGGAATGGATCCGACAAAATACAAACTGATGTGTGTACTAGTACTCTAGTAGTAGTAGCGACAAAATAAGAACAGGCGGCACGTACTGAGGCTTGTACAAGATGGGCGCATCGCATGGTTGGACCGTCCAAAGCCCGACACACACATGGGCTCGCTCCGCTCGAGCGCGCTCGGTGAATTGGATTGATTTGAGAGTCGCTCACCCGACACGTGCCGTCACGTGCGCTACTCGCTTAGTCTGGACTCCCCGGCCTTCAGGTCAACGAGCAATGCGCGCGCCAAATCATCACGTCCAACGCTATCAAGCCACCTAATGTCAGCAGATAAGCGCGGTCGCTAGACGCTAGCTAACCTGCTCCTGATGCATGGTCGCTGTCTGTCATTGTCACAGGCACCGTAACGTATCGAGTCCGATCTCGTCTGTCAATCTGTCATCGCTTTGCCACGAAACGAGACGCGCCGGGATAGCATAGCACGTCATGTAGCCAGCCAGCAATGGACCACACCTTAGCCTTTGCGTCGTGCTCGCGATCGATGCATATGCACGCAGCTCAGCAGCTGGGACGTTAGCCGTCTCGGCGCGGTGGTGTAGTATATACTCCTATTCCGCGTGCAATCAGAACGTCCCGAGCCAAGGCCTCGACTCAAAGGCCAGAAGCTCCGGTTTCGATCAGGGGTCCGTTGCACGCAACTGGGGAGCCTGACGCGCGACTCCTGGCACCGGCCGCCGCCCTTGGTCTCCTGACCTGTAATTTAGGCCAAGGGACAAGCTTCAGCCGCGCGCGCTGCCAGGAGGCTCGACGTGACGGTGGTGCAGTAACGTGGGCGACGATCATGAGTTCATGGCTGGAGTCGTCACCGGGACTTACGGGCTTACGGGCTTGTGCGCTGGCGGGCCTAGCATATATGTGGACATGAATGAAAACACGAATGCTATACAATACACGTATGTTTTAGCGAAAAAAAACACATGAATTTTTTCTTCCTCTCTCTTTTTCAACTGCCTTCTCGGCCTCTAGCACCGTCTGCCATTGTCTACACGTTTTCTTGCTGCTGGCTGCTGCATGCATGCATGCATGTGTGTGCGTGAGCGTGGGGGAGGAAAGGTGATCCGTACGAAAGCCAGCAGAAGGACTGCCCGTCCTATAAGCATTTACCTGTGCGGCCAGAGCATCGGACCCCCGATTTATCCTTTTGTTCTTATATAGAAAAAAATTATTTCTTGTGATCTGTGGATCTGTGATCTTGTGATCTTCTGGAGGTAGAAGAATGTTGGAGGCTGTTGGATCTTAATTCTATGGTGCAGAAAAATTCATGTGTTAAAACTGCATAAAACACATGGTTATGCAGTAGACAGGCACAGTGAAAAATGGTAGAAACTCCATTCAATTACGAAGGATACAGAGTAAAAGCAGAAAAGGTATGTTCTAGAATATTAAAAAAAACTAACAGTCAATTCGACAGATTTACTAAATTATCCAGCTCTATCATAAAGAAAAAAAACAACACAAAGTTCTTTAAATGGTTTTGCATCTACATTATCGAGCACAAGTCTGGCCGAACAAGCAAGGAGTGGTGACAGGAAGCTACAAGCACGTGGTGCCAAGGCCGACCACGCAGGGCCGCCGTGGTGGCTGGAACTTTAGAAAATGACGTATTAGGAAGACAGATGCAATTCTTGAGGACTTAGGACAGTAAACGGTGCTCAAAAGATCTAACACATCCTATGAGAGACATAAAAGAACACAGCAAATGCGGTTGGGTTAATATTTTAGATCTTACTCCGTATAGTGCTACTTCAGACATGTCCGGTTGTTCTGAACTTCGAAATTTTGGTCATGACTCGGAAGTTTTTTTTTTTGACTAAGATTTGTGAGTTGACCGTGTCAGAAACATTGGTATAGGGAGAGGGGATCGATTTGTTTTCAATCTCGTAGAGATGCTTTTAGACCTGATTAGAGTTCCGTTGAGTTGCGGTGCGTGGTGTCATTTCTCAGCTCCGGATACGACTTTCCTCGAGATCACCGTCGTGTCGTGTCAGCCCCGTCGTCGGGACCGGCACACGAGAACTCACCAGTCACCAAACCATCGCAGGCCTGGACCACTCAACTCCCTCACGCACGGGCCCATTTTATTGTGGACCTACTGTACACGGCAGTCAGGCATCTTGGGCCCGTGTCCCCAGAAAGCCCCCTCCTTTCTCGAAGCCCAACGCGCGGAAAGCCAGCCAGCGAGCCCGTGAGCCGCCAAGGTCGCCGTTCTCCTCGCCCACAACCACAAGGCCGCAACCACAAGTCCACGACTCTCCAACCGTTCCTCTGGCTGAATGACATGTGGGCCCAGGGTTCCTCGTACCGCACGTCAGTTGGGAGCGCCGCGGATCCCGCGGCCCGGCCGCCACCTTTGCCGGTTGCTGCTCGCCGCCGTTCGAAATTTGAATCCCCGCTACACGATCGGCGAACGGTTTGTTTGCTCCTCCCGCACCGTCGTGGCCGAAAAGGACAACGGCTACCTCCTCCACCATCCCCACTACTTCACTGGTTGCTTCTCCTTCCATTTTGTCGCGCGTCCCGTCTCGCCTCGGCTTCTCCTCCTCCATATCCCAGTGCCGACTGGCGAGTGCCCCCACACAACCAAGCGGAAGCTTTGGCCGAGCAGAGGAAGTAAGCAGTCGCGTCTCGCATTGCGCGGCGCCAATGGGGGCGTCGGGGAAGTGGATCAAGTCGCTGGTGGCCCTGAAGGCGCCCGAGAAGGCGGCGGGGCACAAGGGCGGCCGCAAGTGGCGTCTGTGGCGGAGCTCGTCGGCCGCTTCCAGGGCCAGCGCCGGCGAGGGCAGCGCGCTGGCGTCCGAGGCTTCTTCGGCGTCGGCCGACTCGTTCAGCTCCGTCCTCGCCGCCGTGGTCCGCGCGCCGCACAGGGATTTCATGCTCATCAGGCAGGAATGGGCCGCCGTCCGCATCCAGACCGCCTTCCGCGCGTTCTTGGTATTGCCCGAATTACTTCTCCGTTTCCGTTTGGCACTGTGTCACTGCTACTTCCATAGTTCCATGTTCTGTGATCTTGACCCTTGCTTTTATGTGGCGGCGCGTGAGCAGGCGAGACGGGCGTTGAAGGCGCTGAGGGGCATCGTCCGGCTGCAGGCGCTGGTGCGCGGCCGGCTCGTGCGCAAACAACTGGCCGTCACGCTCAAGTGCATGCACGCGCTGCTGCGGGTGCAGGAACGCGCCCGGGAGCGCCGGGCGCGCTCGTCCGCTGACGGCCACGGTTCCCGGGGCCAGGACCGTGGCCAGTACGCGCTCATCGGCCGTGCCAGTTCTACCAAAGACGCTATGGTATATGGAACACCAACACCGAGCACGCAAAACATATCGTGTTTTTCTGCTTTCAGAATGTGCAATATTACACTTACCACCCAACCATTTGTTGATTAGCTGCTAAGTTGCCTATGAAATTCCGCCCTTACCGAGTAGACAGCTAAATGTCATCTGCCATTCAGGAAAATTTGAGGGAACAACCAAATTTCTGACGACGGATTTCGGTTGACAGTGTTGTTGGAGTATCATAATGTCTTTGGTTCCTTGGTATAACTAATGGTAATGTCACATGGACCATGTGGTTCAGTTCCTTGGTTGCCTTCCACTGAGATTTTTTTACAAATTTGTTCACAATAAAGGTAGTTGATTATATTAAAACTTCCCTCTAACGTTAATTTCAATTTGGTGTTTTAAAGCTAATGATCACACACTTTGAATTTTTTTAGAACCGTAGAGTTCTGAGATCATTAGGAAGTCAGAAACTGGTAAAAGTTTGAATTTTGAATTTACATTGTGCTCGTGTTGATATCTTGACTATTTAAAATTTTCCATGTGTTCTTACACTGGATTCCTTATGGGAAACTGATGTGAGAGTTGATATGGTGGGTTACTTTTATTTGAAAGGGACTTGTATCAGTAAGAATGACATGGACAACTAAGCTTCCTTTATCTTTTGTAATGATTGAGTCCATTAAGATTGTTTCTCGCTCTTTCACATTGACAATGTGTGTTTGAATCAATATTGTAGTGACGCTGTTAGGTAAGAAAAGCCTATGGTGATAACACCAATAATGTCTTTTACAATTAGGTGAAGGGCGGGCCTGGTGCAAGCGGTAGTGTCTTACCGCCTGTGACGGAAGGTCCCGGGTTTGAGTCGCGGTCTCCTCGCATTGCATAGGCGAGAGTAAGGCTTATCATTGACACCCTTCTCCAGACCCCGCACAGAGCGGAAGCTCTCTGCTCTGGGTATGCCCTTTTTTACAATTAGGTATTGCCAACCCAACTTTCATGTTCAGACTACAGTTGAATAGAAATAAAATAGAATGAGTTCACACTACAGTTTGCTGTTTCTGTTGATACCTGCTCGGCTGCTTTCACTAGAATAGTAATATTTCAGGAACAATGGTGTGACCATCACGGATCTGTTGATGAAGTAAGATCAAAGATACACATGAAGCATGAAGGTGCAGCAAAGAGAGAAAGGGCTATTGCCTATGCTCTGTCTCACCAGGTACATGTTGTAGCACATCTTTGCCATGCTGTAGTAACACTAGGTAATACCACATCCATAGTTTCATTTTGATAACATGTCGATCATATGTTCCTTTCAGCCTCGGGGTGCAAAACACAAGGGAAGACCAAGTTCTCCTGCTAGCTGTGTTAGAAGCCATGAGCCTAATAGGTGCAATCACGACTTGAGTTACTTGGAAGGATGGATGGCAACAAAGCCATGGGAGACCAGAATTATGGAGGGAAACCATACCGACTCGCAGCTCGCGAAGAACTGCGAGGAGGCGAACTTGCCTGCCTCCAAGCTTTCTGATGCTAGCTCAGTCAAAATCAGAAGAAACAATGTCACAACCAGGGTAGCAGCAGCCAAGCCGCCTCCTCCTTCGGTGCTGTCAGCTGCTTCTTCCGACTCTGTGTGCGACGAGAGCTCTCCGTCCAGATCATCAGTGACCTTGACGTCTGCTACCAACACTGTCTTAGCATCAGAAGCAAGGTCAGACAGTTGCAACGCCGGAGGACCGAACTACATGAGCTTGACCAAGTCTGCCAAAGCGAGGCTGAGTGGCTGCAGCAGCAGCCACCGAGGGTCGTCGTTCCAGCGGCAACGGTCCAGGGACATGTCAAGGGTGGCTCTGTCTTCAATCGACACCCAGAGCAACGCAGGCTCAGAGATTTCAGTCACCTCCAAGAGACTGAATAGCATGCCCCTGAAAGGAAGCCGGAGCATGACGAGAAGCTTGGACAAGGAGAATGACTATTGATCGATCGATCAAGATCAATGGATAAACAAATCCTTAACCATATATATTAATTAGTTGCAGTTATCATCATCCTAGTTTAGGTGATGTTTGGATCCGGTGACTAAAATTTAGGAGACGTGTCGGGAGGATATTGCGTGGGGTGTTCGGATATTAATAAACAAACAAATTACATAATCCGTCAGTACTCTACGAGACGAATTTTTTAAGCCTAATTAATCCGCCATTAGGAAATGTTTGCTGTAGCACAACATTGTTAGATCATAGACTAATTAGGCTTAAAAGATTCGTATCGTAAATTAGTCGCAAACTATGTAATTAGTCTATATTTAATACTCTATTCATATGTTCAAATATTCGATGGGACAACAACTAAAATTTAGGAGGGGCAACCAAACACCACCTTAGTGTGAGTTGTGTACACATCCAATCGATGTCCAGTTCCTAATTTCCTTGTCTCTAGTCTCCACCGATAAATTATGTAAGTACCTATTAGCATGCAAAGGGCAATTATCTCGCGTTCTATGTAATTAGAGTCGTGGTGGATGTTGATAGTATCTTATGTTGGGGATTGGGGTCACCGAAGCCTGAATATGATACGCGAGGCTCATCTTGTCTGTTTCTGGCGCGAAACCGTGTGTCCTCTTCGCTGAAGATCCCATGACATGTCTCAGTGCGATCGTCCGGGCGCTCAAACAATTGCTCTGCGCATTCCGATTGGCCGTCGCATATATGATGGCCTCATCAGAATCGGCCCGGCAGACATTTGCAGCAGCTCTTTGGGTCGGTAGGGTGCCCTGTAATGGCTAGCGTCCTCGACTTGTTTAATCGCTCGCCATTTGTTTGACTAACGCCCGGTCTACGTTAGCCCTAACGACATTGTTTGTCTAAGGCGGTGTTTGTGTGCTGGAAGGATGTTACATGGGGTGTTCGGATACTAATAAAAAATAAATTACATAATTCGCCAGTACTCCACGAGATAAATTTTTTAAGCATAATTAATCCGTCATTAGCATATGTTTACTGTAGCACCATATTGCCAAATCATAGACTAATTAGGCTTAAAAGATTCGTCGCGCAAATTAGTCAGAAACTATATAATTAGTTTCGTAATTAGTCTATATTTAATACTCTATGATTATGTCAAATATTCGATGGGATAGCGACTACAAACACCACCTAAGTCCTGGGCTTTTTGTTGTTGCAATAAAAAGTAATTTATATGCCCGTAGCGAACTAGCGATCGATGGAGTGATAGAATAGGGGGAGAAAATATGTGGCCGATGGGCGATGGGATTTTGCTGCGCCGCTGCGGCCTAGTGCTGTACCAGTGCACAGGCGGCGGACAGGGACGTGCCGAAAACTACGCCTTTCGCCGGAACCGAACAACACTATCAGTTTATCACTGCGCCCTGAAACAGGTCTGAAGCTACTCGTGTTTACAGTTACCGCCGCTGGTGGCGCCCCTGATGGCAACCCTTGGTGGAAAAGGTCTGGTCTGGTTGGGCACGGCTCTGAATGGCTCCATGCGGCGCAGCCGGAGAGGGCGGGGTTTGGACGGCCGGGATGGGTCGGCGGCGCCTGGGCAGCCCGGGGAGACAGAGACACGGACGGATGGTCCAGACGCGGGGAACAGTGCCGGCGCCCTGCATGCCGTCGCCGGCAGGCAGGCACAGTGGAGAGTGGAAGCGGACTGGGCGGTGCAAAAAGATTCTCGGCGATCGACACGGTGAGGGGGACAGACAATGCAGAGTTACGGGAGGGCCCCCCGGGCGGGGTGGTGACTGCTCACCGGACCGCCCGCGAAAATTACAGCGGCGGGGGACGAGGCGCGGTGCGGTTGGGAGGTGTTTGACCCACCGGAATTAAAAGGGGAGGGCGATCGATTACACCACTCGCCTTGCTTAATGCCGCCATCACTTGGGAGCTCTACCGAGACGCGCTGCTGGAGATAACGCACGCGCAGCCAAACACGGCACCACCATCCTTCCCTCCTCGAAGCTCCCGCTCCTCGCCGGCTAGGCAGCGCCAGGAGAGGCGGGGGCCGGCGCTAGGCTAGGCAGCCGCACGCGTGGCCGCCGATCGGCATGGGCGACGGGGCGCCGGCGGTGCCGAGCAGGTTCCGTACGATCTGCGTCTTCTGTGGCAGCAACGCCGGCCGCCGCAAGGTGTACGCCGACGCCGCCCTCGAGCTCGGCCACGAGCTGGTGAGTGTGCACGTGCAGGCAGTGGGAGCCAGGGAGCTCACCACGCCCGCCATGCGCTAGAGCACTGCCACCAGCGTCCTTTCTCTTGGATGTTTTGAGTTCTTGCTTGGTAGCTGACCGCCGTCGTGTCCGCGCCTAGCTTCTGTAACCGCAACGTACCAACGTGCAGGTGCGGAGGGGCATCAACCTGGTCTACGGCGGGGGCAGCATCGGCCTGATGGGCGTGATTGCACGGACGGTTCGCGACGGCGGCTGCCATGTCCTTGGGTACCCTGACGCGCTTGCAGCTTCACCTTTTTCTTTCTTTCTTTTGATGTGTGTGTCACCTGCACCCTTCTTTGAATACACCCTATCTGATGTTTTGGAGCTGTTTTTCTTGTTTGCTTTTGATTTGTTCATTCGTTCACAGGGTGATTCCCAAAGCGCTCATGCCTATTGAGGTATGTGAATTTCTTTGGTCCTAGATCTGTTCATGGTGTGGTAGTAGTAGAGAAGAACTGCTGTTCAGCTAGCCCAGCGTTTAGCTAGCAATGATTCTCGTTGGGTCAAATTTAAGCATGTCCCATTCACATCATGCATAATTCAGCTTCAGCTACAACTACGATAGGATTCAATGAATGACTGCTGAGCTTCTTGTCTGTCTAGTCGTTCCATTTACGTATTTCTTCTCCATTTCCAGTTGTCCTTTCTACTATTGATGAAAGAATTGGCCAAGCAAGGACTACTATTATTTCTACTAGCAGAAGGTTCCTCCTATCTAGTCGACAATTTGGAGTCGAGACCTAGGTGCCGTCTGAATTCAGTACTACACGTGCCTAGTAGACTCACGTAGAGGATGCTTTTCTAGTCCTTTTCCTTTGTTGTGAACAATTTGTTGTTTTCATCTCATTTTCCTTTTCCTTTTCCTTTTCCATCGTTAATCGCGGCAAAACTCTTGTTGCTGCTCTTTTCGGGGAAAAGAAAAGTCTGTAAGTGGCAAGTGAATTTTATCTGATGTGAACCTGAACAGTGTGTCCCCTGTCATTCAGAAAATCCATATCTCACAGTTATGTATGTACGCTTGGACGATGGAGATTTGCAATGACATTTGCTCACGTACGTCTCTCTTGTGCTTATGGGTTATGGCAGATATCAGGTGAGAGCGTGGGAAACGTGAAGGTCGTCGACGACATGCATCAGAGGAAAGCCGAGATGGCTCGCCAATCCGAAGCGTTCATCGCTCTTCCAGGTGCCAGATGCATGTTCTATGGTTTTCCTGCTACCATCATCGACAATAATTCAGTCGAACTTGCATTGCTTACATACAGTTTTGTTAATTTCTGTCAGGGGGGTACGGGACGATGGAGGAGTTGCTGGAGATGATCACCTGGTGCCAGCTTGGAATTCATGACAAACCAGTAAGTGAACTAACTGACAGGAAGATCACTACACGGATCGGCAATGCGTTCTTGTCAGTCAGACAAACTAAGGCCGGCGGCCTCTTCTCTCAGGTTGGGTTGCTGAACGTCGACGGCTACTACGACCCGCTGCTTGCCCTGTTCGAGAAAGGCGCCGCCGAGGGCTTCATCAACCCTGACTGCAGCCAAATATTCGTTTCTGCGCGGACCGCGAGCGAACTGCTGACAAAGATGGAGGTAGCAACCAGCTGACTGCACAGTCAGTACATCTTCAAGCTATGGCTGTTGTGGATGAGTTTTGAGCCGTTCCTGTGTGGCTTATATATTGCTTTGCTTGTATTATTCAGCAATACACGCGGTTGCACCAGGAGGTAGCCCCAGCAACGAGCTGGGAGATCTCGGAGCTCGGCTACGGGAGAGGCGGCGCCGCGCCGTCAGAAGAAGAAGGCTCGTAGCACTACTCATCCATCTCCTGAAGCCGATCGGAGCTCTCCTTCTTCCACAGTTCCACTGCTGATGACGCATTTGTTTGGCCATTTATTTCGTCAAGTCGATCTCTCCAAAGTCCAGACCGGTTGAACTAGGTGCCCGGTCGGGAGAGGCGATATTTCTGTTTGAGTGCTCGGTTATGTAAGCTAGCTGGTACTCCTCCCTCCTTGCGGTTTGTGGTTCTTGTGGAAATGGAATCTGTGCTGTGCTGTGCAGCTACCTTACCCAGTCCGCCAATCGGGACGGAGCAGCACGAAAGCAGCCGCAGCTGCTGCCCGGCCCCGGGGAGGCGACGACGTCACAGGTGAGAGCGGCCACTGATTGGGCTCGTACTCATTGCTGCCTCTTTGCCTTTTTGGGTGAAGGAGGCCGAGAGGGAAGGAGAAGGAGCGTACTTGGCTTGGCCGCTGGGAGCGAGTGTGTGTGTGTCGTCGTGTGGCGTCCGTCTCCTTTTCTGCTGTGCTGTGTCTGGGTGTGTGCCATGGCCCATCGCCATGGGCGCCGCCACGTGTCTCGTCTTTGGGTGACGGCAACGTGCACGATTCCACGAACGAAAGAGGAAAGGTAGCCCCGGCTCTCCGCTTTTGTCCCGATTTTGAGACCCAGGGGTGGGGTGCCGGCCGGGACGCCTGGGCGTGCCATTCATTCAGGACATCTGATTCTGACGTGAGGCAATCTATCTACCTACCTACAGGCTACACCTAGCGACGATATCTCGATATGCCTGGATATGGATTGGATGCAACTGGTGAATTATTGGTGCGAATCCGCCGTAGCTGACGACGGCCTGATCCGAAGCAGCACTGCACTGGCGCGTGTTCAAAACCGGCGGCGGGGCGGGGCAACTGCTGTTTCGCTCGGTTTGGGCCGTGGGGTTCCTCTTGCCGTGCCCATGGGTTCCAGATCGCTCGCCACTCGACAGAGCGCCAGACGCCAGAAGTTGGCACTTGGGTTGGCAACTGGGTGCTGTTTAGTTGCACTTCATTTTGTAAAATTTTTTCAAGATTCTCCATCACATCGAATCTTTGGACGCATGCATGAAGTATTAAATATAAATAAAAAATAAAACTAATTACACAGTTTAGACGAAATTTACGAGACAAATCTTTTAAGCCTAATTAAACTATGATTGGACACTAATTATCAAATAATAAACAAAAGTGCTTCGGCACCCTTTCCCAAAATTTTTCGCCAACTGGGATGGCGCAGCGCAGCGCAGCGAGCACCAATAGAATCGACGCGACAACTGCCACGGTCCACGGACGCGCACCCGGGCCATATCAATGTTACCATGGTCCACGGACGTTCTATCCTTCAGGGAATGAGATAGGAATTAATTTCTCGAAAAAAATCTCCCGACTTGTGTGAGAGAAAATGTTTTCATGAAAAAAACATGTAAATAAATAAAATACATGGGTCTTAGCAGTCGATTGGCCATGGGATGAAAAGAAAATTTTATTAACTATTACTACAGAATCATTTTAGAAGCGTCCCCAATTTTTTTTGGCAAAGTCGGCTCTATGGAAAACCATCCATAAAAAATGCTTTCTAAATCCATTTTTAGAGGCTAGACTTTCCAGCCGCATGTAGAAATGGATGGAAATTCGGCCCGCCTTATAAAATAAGTGCAACATGGTAAAATTGCTAACTTTTTAAAATTAGGTTCGATGAAGACAAATTTTATATGAAACTTTTAACAGTCGAAAAGATCTATAACTCTATAATTGGCAACTTTTTTCATTTGAAATTATTTAAGACCCGAAAGTTTTGTTTTAAGTTTTCATAGTTTGACATTCATTTTTTTTTCAAATAACCTTAGATAGAGAAACATCCTAATAACCTCTACGAATAATGCTTCCCGTAGTAGTAGCAGTGACGGCTAAGGCCCTGTTCAGTATTTTTTCTCTCACAATAAAATAGCTTCAGCCGGCTTATTTATCAGCCGAACAAAGCCTTAATTATTATTCATTCGATTTGTTTATTAGTACTAATAATACAAATTATAGTAGTTAAATTCTTTTGAGCCCCTAGAATTTCGAGGGTCCTGACCCCTGAGCAAATGCACACTCTGCTGTCTGCACATATGCTTGCCGTACAAGCCTGGGCGCCTGGCGGTGACACGAGTCTCGTGCCGTCGTCGTCGTGCGTGCTGAACTGCTGAGTAGAGTGTAGATTGGCGAGCCAGCTTAGCTTGGTGAACCAAAATCACAGTTCATGCACGGCTACGGCCTACGGGTCTCCATGCATGGGTCACTGGTGCGACCACGGCCCACGGGGAACAGGACGCGGCGTGCACGACCACGACGAAGGGCCCGCGCCGGCCGGAGTCATATGGCATGCATGCGATGCAGTGCATGCATCGACATCGACATCGACCTGCGGAGGGCGGCGGACCGGCCGGAGGCGCGTGCGTGCACGAGGGGGGCGAGCCCACACGCGGACATGCACTGTGTGATCTGCATGACGCACAGCAGCACAGGAGATGAGGCGTCCGGTGTCCGGCCGTCCATCGATCAGATCGGGACCAACGCAAATCCGGGGACCGTTCTTCTTCATGGATCGATCTCATCTCGCTACAGTGTACGACGGTGCCCATTAAATTCTTCGCTGAGACGCTGAGGCTCGCACAAGTACACAGAACATATGTAATGACGGTTCTAAACCTATTTTGACTGTGCCTTTGTCCACCGTTAGTGTGAAAGGCCAGTGAAAATCACGAACTTTACAGGCGTCTTTTAGAGAACTGTCACTACAAATGATTTACACTGGCTGTTTTCTTAAGAAAACCGTCACTACAAATGATTACACATGCTGTTTTCTTAAGAAAACCACCACTACAAATGATTTTCAAAAATTATAAATCGGACTCAATTTTTTTTTTAATCTGAGGAGGCTCGTGCACAAGAAATCCATGCATATGCGATCCCCAGGAATCGAACTCAGCACCTCAAGTCTCGCGCCCCAAAGTCACTTATGACTAAATAGTAGAAATATAGCCTTAGTATTTACTACCGCAGATTTTAAAATTGAGATTTAAAACCCTAAACGAATTCAAATGAAAACAGTTTTGACTACAAACTTTTAGATCTCGTTGAGATCTACAACTTTGTTTTTTGATCATTTTCTCATTGGAGGCCATTTGAGAAATTCAAAAAATATAAATTTTAAAATCATTAATCTTAAAACATAATTTCTGCGCCCTAAATGATTTTAAATGAAAATGTTGTCAACTATAAAGTTGTAGATCTTTTTGAATCCTACAACTTTTGTTCAGACCATTTCTCCATCCGAGATCATTTGAAAAACTCAAAAAATTAATTTTAAAGTATTTGTAGTGGCGCTAGGTTATGAAAACTGCCACTATAAATACATTTTTACTGGTTGTTTTCTTAAGGCTACCGCCAATAGAAATCATGTATCCTTACTGGGTAAACTTAAGAAAACAACCAGTAAAAATAAATTTACACTGACAATTCATGGTCTGGACCTATCGTTTTATCTCTAGTGCCGCCTATAGATTACGAACCGCCACTAAAAAAAAAAGGTCACCACCAACAGAAATCGTCACTGTACTGGTGTCGATCTCAGCGTTCTCATTCTCTGATGAGGCCAACAAGAACCAAGCCGGGCAAGGCAGCCAGCTACACTACGGGATACTGATTAATTACCGAGTGTGATAAACACTCGGCAAATATGGAGAAACACTCGGTAAATTGTTTACCGAGTGCCACACTCGGCAAACATGACTCGGTAAACAACGACTCAGTAAAGTTAGTTTACCGAGTGTCAACTAACGGGACACTCGGAGAATAAATCTTACCGAGTGCTACGCCGGCACTCGGTAAACAACTACGACGTGACGGTCGTCAGTCCCCAAGCTCGCCGTTAACGGCGTCGTTTACCGAGTGTTAGACATAGCACTCGGTAAAAAGATAACCATTTTCATGATTAAAACAATTCCGCAAATATTTTTCCCTGATATAGTTTACCGAGTGTACCAGTAACACTCGGTAAACATGTAACTCGTTAACCCAGTGTTCCACTCGGTAAAAAATGGCACATATATCCGAGTGGGGTCGTGGCACTCGGTAAAAAATGGCACCACTCGGCAAAATTAACAGAATCAGAACCAATTTGGTTCTGTTCTCTGTTTTACCGAGTGTAACACTCGGTAAACATGACCATTACCGAGTGTTACACTCGGTAAAACTTGTCCACAGTATTTTTTTTTTGTTTGTTTCAGTGCATATCCAGCCACAATTAACAACAATTATAACAGAATATCACAGTTACCAACAGATAGACATTATATATCACATATATGTCCACAAATGTCACATCCACTCATTATAACCAACATATAGCTACAACAAATGTCACAAGCACAATGCAAAGTCCACAAACACCATCAACATGTCCAAAGTCCACAAAGTTCAACCCACTTCTAAGTTCAACATACAAACAAGTGAAACATGGTCCTGTCACATGGTCGGAGCCCTACCGAGAAACGGAGACAAGTCCAAATCTTGATCGTTGTTCGATCCAGCTGTAGAAGGTCCCTGGAATGAGGGAGCAAAAGAAAATAAACATATTTGTCAATTAATCATAAGGTAGTATGCCAAATTCAAATATTCCTTCGAAAGACCAGTTAACAGTGACATCAATATATAGGCATATAATAGATAACACATATCAAGTTAGTTGCTGTTTAGGTCTCCTCTATGTGCAAGATATCGTCACACATGGTCGAGTAGACTGAACATGAATTGGGCAAACACCTATGTACTCATGTAGAACCTAACATGATGCCTTTCAAGGTCTGAACAATATTACTAATAATCTAACTTATACATGTATGTATCCTACTCTCTTCTAGGTTCTAACATGATAGTGTTGACTGTAGCACAATCTGAACTGAAAAAGCCTTTCAAGATGAAGAGTGACTCACAGGAGTGCCGTCGCGCGGAGGTGGAGGCACCAACGGTATCATCGGCGGCGGCGGAGGCGGTGGAGGCTGGCCCATGCTCTGAGAAAAGCTGGCCATGTACTCGTACCAGGCCTTCTGCGACTGCTGGAAGGCCTCAAGCTGGGCCTGCACTCGCGCCCTCTCCTGTGCCAACTCGGCCTGGTGCGATAGCTGGAGGGCCTGAAACTGGCTCTGTGAGGCCTGCTGTGACTCCTGCAGGGCTTCAATCTGGGCCTACAATTATTTATCACATAGTTTAGCTTTGGTCTATCGCACAGCGTTGCTTGATCCAATCTAGCCTTGACATTGTCCTTTGACTTTTCCCAGTCCATGATTGTGTGAAGGACCGCCTCGGCGAAATTCTTTTCAGTGTGCATTACATCAATGTTATGTGGAAGAAGGAGGTCCTTAAAGTAAGGAAGCTTCCACAAGCACGACTTGTGTGTCCAGGCATGCTCTTTTCCATATCCCACGAAGCCCCCCTTTTCATTGTCGACCACAAGACCATCTAACATCTCAAGAACCTGGGCACCTGTCATCATTTCCGGTGCAGAGTCTTCCACTGTGACACCTTTTCGAAAGTTCTTCTTGTCTCTCTTGAATGGGTGGTCAAGAGGGAGGAATTGTCGATGTTTGTCAAACGAAGAAAACTTGCCCCCCTTCTCCAACCGAAAGAACTCCACAGCTGACTTGCATATCGGGCATGGCATCTTCGTGTGAACACACCAGCCACAAAATAACCCATAAGCCAGGAAGTCATGCATGGAATAATGGTACCAAATATGCATTCTGAAGTTTGTCTTTGTGAATCGGTCGTATGTCACTACCCCTTCGTCCCATGCACGGACCAAATCGTCTATCAAAGGCTCCATGTACACACTCATATTAGCCCCCGGGTGTCCTGGAATTATAAGTGACAAGAAAATATTTTGCCGTTGAAAGGCGACGCCAGGTGGGAGGTTGAGAGGGATGACGAATACGGGCCAACATGTGTATGGTGAAGAACCCATTCCATAAGGATTGAACCCATCAGTTGCCAGTGCAATGCGTACATTACGAGCCTCATCAGCTTTGTCGGTATGCTTCCGATCGAAGCTTTTCCATGATTCACCATCGGACGGATGTATCATCTTGTCAGTGTATCGGCGTCCAGTTTTGTGCCACGTCATCTGTTTTGCGGATTCCTCGCTCATGAAAAGCCGTTGGATCCTCGGTATGAAAGGAAGGTACCTCAGGATCTTTGCGCCGACTTTTGTTTGCGTCTTCCGACCATCACCAGATTCTAACTCAATGTACCTAGATGCCTTACACTTCGGACAGTACTTATCGTCAGCATGTTCTCCCCTGAATAAGATGCATCCGTTCGGACAAGCATGTATCTGCTCGTACGACATCTTGAGTGCACGAAGGATTTTATTTGACTCATATGTGTTCTTTGGCAGAACGTGATCATCCGGAAGTAGGGTGCCAACTACTGTCAACAGTTGATCGAAGGATTCTCTACTCCAGCTAAACTGGGACTTCACAGCCATTAGACGTGCAATGGCATCCAGTTTAGAAACATTGGTGCGCCCGTGAAGGGGTTGTTGTGCCGCATCCAACATGGCGTAAAACGCCTTTGCAGTTTGCTCTGGCTCCTGCTCTGCACTTCCTTCATCGAAAGCCATGTCATGGTCATTTAACATTTCTGCCACCCCGGCTTCAGAATCAAACTCCTCGATCCGTTGTCTCACGACCTCTTCTCTCGCACGATGGCGTTCACCATGCATGGTCCACCGGGTATAGTTCTCTACAAATCCATTGTTGACAAGATCTTTACTCATCTCCTCATATGTTTTCATTGCCTTGTTCTTACACTTCCTACAGGGACACCAGGCATGTCGCCGTCCGTTTGCAAATGCCTTCGTCATGAAATCATTGGCCTTCTCAATCCATTCATTTGTGTATTGACCCCTCTTCTGATAGCCCGCGTACATCCACTGACGATCATCCATCCTAACATATAGACGATATTGCAGTTTAGAGCAATAGAGTAGTAGTGCTAGAGAAACTGTTTACAGTCCTACAGATGAAACTGTTTACAGCCATCCTAAGTTCTTCATAATCATACCTCTCACAGTTCACACAGAACGAACCGAACATTCTAATTTTAGGTTGGTTCACATGAGCTCACACTATATGCACGCTCAGTCCTTTTTTTAACAAAATGCATGCTCAGTCCTGCCATGCATAGGTTGTAACATTCTAATTTTATTAATTGTTGTAATGTATTATTAAAGTCTATGTACTTTCCCTGATCACAACTACAAGTTGTTTACTACGGAGTACATCCACAAGTTCAACAAGATAACACATTTACAGGTAATTTCTGCAAAAATAAAAAATCCAAACAAAAAAATTATATGCAAGTATTTTTCAGGATAAATTCACTAACATCAGTCTTACATCAACAATTATCTAAGTCCATAAATATTGATTGTAAAAGTCGAAAAGAGCTGTACTTCTCTTGCACTTCACCAAATCTGGTGACAATGAGCATTAAGCATTGTCAAATTGCTAACAATGTATTGGTGTGCTCCTACATTCATGTGTACATCATGACAAATTTTATGGATCTCTGGTTATTTCTGCCTCATTAGAAATTTGATCCTTGTGTACAAAATTCATTGTCAATTCTGAATGCTTAGGGGCTGTGATCAGTATTTCATGTTGTCTGCAATATTTGTCGTTTTGATGTTCTGAGCAATATTGTACTGTGTTGAATCATATTACAATGCTAGGTTTATAACATAAGTTTTGGAGAAATCATAACTAGTAGAGTACACTCTAAAATGGTAAAGCTGTACATTAGTTAAGATTTCAGATAGATTGCATCCTATTATTAGCTTTTTCACTCACTGCAACTGTGCTGGAGTTTACAGAAATTACAGGACATGAAGGTGCCTATAGGGCCAAAAAATGGGTGAACCAAAATTGTGGCAAAGGTAGTCATCCAGCTAAAACTTAAGTTTACATAAAGCATTGAGTGAGATGTGTATCTGTAATCCTAAAGCTATTGAGCTAGTGCCCTAAACTTAGAGAGTGCTACTTGTGTTTTACTATGGAAAAAAAATTGCAAAAGTTTGCTTGGCTGCAGTTATTCATCATAGTAAAATTGTTTCAATCTCCCAACAACACATTTAGCGTTAATTTTTTTTGCTGAAATTCTTGCTTGCAGTTAAAAGTAGGGGTCTGTTAAAAAAATTTCTGTCATATGATGCTGAAATTGTTTTGAAGTATCGTTCAGGCTAATAATACCGTTCTTGTTGAGTACAGATTCCTGAATAAATATACTGTATTTGTGTTACATCAGTACAGGCAGCCCAATCATCAGTTCATCATGAGTCAATCTGTGAAGGTGGTTTCATTAATAAAAAAAAAAGAGGGACCAACCTAGCAGGAAGGTAAGTTTCATGGTCTTGTCTGTTTGAATGACCCATGACTGTAACTCATGATAAGCTGACAGATATTGTACTCTCTGGATTTTGTTTAAGATTGCTTATATTAGATGCCAAATCAACGTAGTAGGATACTTGGATCCCAGCGTGGTAGTTGACCTAGCTATAATAGAAGATATCAAATGAGAATTGAGATTAGTTTTCACACGGCATTGCTTATGTAAGTATTGATCATGGAGGAGTATACTAATTCCTAGCCTATGTATAGTGTGGCTCATCCTTTCTAAATCAGCCATTATTCTGTCTTGTTTAGGAGGTAGCATTTACCCACGAGGAGGAGCAATGCTCACCAGACACGAGTATGCCGGACTTGAGCTGCTTGATGAGGAACACCACTCTCTTCCCAGTGAAGCTCACCAGACAGGAGGAGCAATGTCTGCCGCCTAAAGCATCTGCGGCACCCACCGCTCCCAGCTGGCCCGCTCGTTCGCGGCGGCACCGTCGTCACCGAGCACCTACTGCTGCCCCGTCAACGGCGTGTAAGCTTCTTGCAGCACCCCGCTGATCTGCCCTTCTTTTCCCTGCTAACAAAATGCAAGCATGAAATGAATTTCTGCCCCTCTTTTTTTTCCATTTGTATATGTAACACTTGGTTAAAGTTAATTCAAATATAGACATTAACACGGAGACAACCGAGAATGGAATCATCATAGAAAATAAAGGGCAGATCATGAACTGTAAATCGTTTGAAGATCAATTAGCGAGTGGAACTATCCGTAACGGGCTCTACCTCGCGCTCTCATCTCCTCTGTCCATCGCAGGCTTGCGTGCCCCAGCCCCAGCCTGCCGCTAGCGTGGATGCTGCCCGGCGCGGCTGCGGCCTCGTGGGCTGCTGGCAATGACAGGAGGTAGAAGATGGAGTCTTGGAACTGAACTGACCTGATGATCGCTGGGGCGGACGGCCTTCTTCCCGGCCTGCGGATGACGCGGGGGCGGCCAGGCGTCCGGCTGACGGCGGGCGGGTGGGCGGGCGACGTCCGTGGATGAAGCTGGAGGCGAGGCGTGAGGCGAGTCACGGGACGGCGCGTGAGGCGAGTTGCGGGTGGACGGCGGCGGCGCGTGAGGCGAGTCGCGGGTGGAGGGCCAGGTGGGAGATGGCAAGGCGAGTCGCGGGTGGACGGCGGCGGCGCGTGAGGCGAGTCGGAGTCTCGGGTGGAGGGCGAGTCGCGGGAGTCTCGGGTGGAGGGCGAGTCGGAGTCTCGGGTGGAGGGCGAGGCGAGTCAGAGTCTGGCGGCCTGGTACATGTTTACCGAGTGCCCAGATCTACGGCACTCGGTAAACAGAAGCACGGCAGCCCAGTGACATGTGGGCCTGGTACATGTTTACCGAGTGCCCAGATCTACGGCACTCGGTAAACAGAAGCATGGCAGCCGGTAGAAGTGGGCCGTGGAACCTTTACCGAGTGTTTCAGGTCACACTCGGTAACTGTATCCATTATTTCATGCAAAACAAAAAAGAAAAAATGCCAATTTAATCCTAAAATTCACCAAACTTTCACACGAACTATTTCATATCATCTATTTACTATCTAAAAAATTCCAAGTTCAAATCATAATGTTGAATTTCACTCTTAATAGAAATCCTATTCGTCATTGTGAATGTTTAGTGTCTCTTTGGGAGATGTACCGGTTCGGCAGCGACGAATGTAAAAATACTTCCGAAACGTTATGAAAATTTTTCTATAATATAGATGTATGCTTCAATGTTAATTCTTCCAATCTCGTGATTTATCGAGTTCGATTTTCATTATTACAATTAAATTTACACGATATGTATCTAATTATCATAAAGAATGAAAATTTTGTGAAATATAATAAATAAATCGAAATAAACACCATATTTTGGAATGGAGTACTAAATATCATATGTGGATAGAGGAAAAAGAATGAAGGGAAAAACAAGAAATTTGGTTGAATTTTACCGAGTGTTGCGCCAGTACACTCGGTAAAAGATAGTGTTTACCGAGTGTTGTTAACTTACACTCGGTAAAACTTTATTATTACCGAGTGCAAATACTTCTACACTCGGCAAACATGTCATGCCGTGACGCCGTTTGGCGCACGGTTGGTATACTAGAAGACGTGGCAGCTCAATACCGAGTGTCTCTTTTTACCGAGTGCGCCCCTTCGGTTAAATTGTAGTTCTACCGAGTGTTTTAGGTTACCGAGTGTTCCGACTCGGTAAAAATGTCTACTACCGGGTGTTTATGTTTTCCGAGTGTTGGCACTCGGTAATAAATGTTTTCCGAGTGTCCCGACTTTTAACACTCGGTAATTTTATGGGCACTCGGTAACTACACAGTCTCCGGTAGTGCTAGTGGTGCCGTTTTGCAGAGCCTGTCGATCTCTTTGCTCTACTGAGTACTGATGACACTTCGTCAGACGTATGAGATGCGTTTCAGGCTATCAGCACCAGAAACTATGGAAAACATACCGCCAGGAGGAATGGAGGATCGCACTTCAGTTGACGCTCGATCGTTTTACATTTTCTTTTAAGTATACCAGAACAGGACCAGGATTCAGTGTTATAGGCTCAGTACTAGCTAGCTACAGCTAAAGAGAACGGCGTACCGGGGTGTTTGGTTCACGGACTAAATTTTAGTCCATGTCACATCGGACGTTTGATATTAATTAAGAGGACTAAACATGAGTTAATTATAAAACTAATTACACAGATGGAGACTAATTTACGAGACAAATTTACTAAGCCTAATTAACCCATCATTAGCACATATTTACTGTAGCACCGCGTTGTCAAATCATGGGCTAATTAAGCTTAAAAAATTCATCTCGCAAATTAGTCGCAATCTGTGTAATTAGTTATTTTTTAGTCCATATTTAATACTCCATACATGTGTCCAAATATCTGATGAGATAGAGACTAAAATTCGATCTAAGAAACCAAACAGCCCCGGCTAGCTTATATTGTAGAGTCGTCTACTTATCTGGCCACACCGCTCAATGTTCACTCTTCACTCTGCCAGGGTGGTATATATGTTTGGTTGGAGCAACCAAGTGGTCATCATTTTCTCGTTCCTTGTTTTTTATTTGCTCTCTGAAATGAAATGAGTTAATCGGTCGTCATGTATTTCACCTGACACAAGCTAATCATAACCATAATTTTAGACTTCTCCTAGTGACGTTGCTTTTTCCTAATGTTTTAGCATTCAAAATTTAGTGTAAATTTTTCCTACCAAATGTCTTCTAGTAAGGATTCATATATTATGACTAGCGGTAGTATTTTATTACTACTTAAAAACACTAGAAGAATTCTACCATTTTGATAGTGAATAATTAATATATGTAAGAGAAATGAGTTCATTCTGTCAAAATTTGTGGATAAACCAAAGAGTGTACTCCGGTGTATACTCGCTGTGCATTAGTAAAGACTCTGGAGTGTGCTCCAGACGATTTCAATCGAGGACAGGACTGGTACACGGTGGCAAGGCGGTTTGGGATGAAAAAACCCCTCATTACTATAAAAAAAAACGGTTTTCATATGACACCCCTTTTACTGTACAGGTAGTCAAAAATGGTGATTACAGCTTCATGGCCAATGTCTCTATAAATAGATTTCTATAGATGGTCATATTAAAATGCTTGCCTTTAGATATAGCCATATTTTTAAATGCAGTTGTCTTAAGCTATGTGTCTTTTTTCATTGAAGCTTGCTTACGCTGATAGCCTCTGAGAATACATTTCTAGAGACAACCGTCTCAAGCGTCATTTTTAGAAAAAAGAGGCCACATAGATAGATTAATATATATAATAGTTTTGTACGAATCTAGAAAAAAGATAAATTTTATAGAAAAATTATAGGTTAAGGAGGTCCAAAACTATGCAGTTGACAGCCTTTTCGTCTGACACCACCACATCTTTTTTTTTAGTTTTCAAGTGACCCTAGATGGAAACGTGCTCTAATCAAAGTTACCATGCTCAATGAGATTTAAAAATTCATAGTTGACAAATTTCTTATTTAAGATCATTTAGAGTACAAATAAGCAATAAAAAGGTTCATAGAGGTAAAGTAAAAAAGAACAGCGTTACTCATCTGCTAGGGAGATAATTAGGAGGTGACAAGTGAAGAGAGAGGTCACATGTTCGAATTAGGTCCATGGTGGCCCATGTAATTGTTGATTTGAGATTGTGGGGGTTTAGTTTCATCTTAGTTATTACTCCCCCGTCCTGAAATATAGTGCATTATGACTTTCCAAATTTATACTGAAATATAGTGCGTTCTACAGGTGTCAATGCCTAGATTTGGCAAAGTTTATTAAAAAAGAAACCATAATTTGAGGACAAACATCTTAATTGGTATTAATCTATGGGTACATGCATCATTTGAGCATTCCCTTAAGTTGTCCTAAAATATTTAGAATGCACTATATTACATGACTGAGGAAGTAACTACAGTAATGGCTCCCTATGTGAACTCTTTTACGTGAAGCAATAAGTCCATGTGTAAGTGGGTTGGTGGTAGCGTGTTTTCCACTTATTATGAGTGCACCTGAGCCGTTTAAATTTTGAGGCGTTACAAATGTACCAGAGCCGACCTTTGCAAACATGGTCGTGTGT
Organism: Miscanthus floridulus; assembly: GCF_019320115.1. Classification (NCBI taxonomy): domain Eukaryota; kingdom Viridiplantae; phylum Streptophyta; class Magnoliopsida; order Poales; family Poaceae; genus Miscanthus; species Miscanthus floridulus. Next base: position 106,745,816 of record NC_089595.1, read on the forward strand.
GGATCAAGGATATGGACATGGGGCGCATAATACCTGCGCACATGGACCCTGTGATATCCATGTTACCATGAGAGAACGTCCTTGGTCATCATTTATCTGGTTATAAGTGTATTGTTCACTCAATGCGTAGAATAGATCGTTTGGACTCTAGGATATTATGTAACCTCTCGAAAAACTTAAACGCTAAGAAAACACCGATTAACATGCACAAGCTACACTTCTTATTATCTAAACACCTGACCAGCGTTTTAGACGACAAAGGTTAAAAGGAACAAATAAAACTCATGTTGCTACCAGCAATGAAGTACTGTATGTGTGTTCCTGCTAGTTTGGGGAGTAGCCTCTCCAAGATTTTTTTAGTAATATTTTTGTTCAGTTAACAGGCACGAATATTCCATTTTGCTGTATGCATAGTTACTCGTGGGTAATTGTCGGGGTCTAATACCGGGGTATCCAATAAAGTAAAACTAATAACCATCGAACGTTGATGTTTCCGGTCAAACAAGAATACTACTACGTTTCTTGCACGAACAACGAAAGATTGGTTCCGCCTCGCCCGACCCTCGAGGGCTAGACTCCGTCTCGCCTGACGGCTGAGGGCTGGCTCCACCTCGCCCGACGTTTGAGGGCTGGCTCCGTCTCGCCCGACGACTGCACCCTGCTCCTTCATGATGACGAGCAGGAAGTAAGACACGACACTCAGGTCAACCGCAGTACCGAGGACCATGCCCTGCACGCCTGCAGAAAGGTACCGTCAGGATACGATGGGACGGGCGGTTTAAGCCATTTCCGACCTAACAGAGCCCGAACAGTGTTGTAGGCGCCGACTTTTGTCCTACAGTGTTGTAGGCGCCGCCATCAGCCCTCGGGCGCGGATACTAACACAGGCATACGACAACCACTACAATCCAAGGAAGAATTCACATCATCTACAATAACAGACGTATAATCATTTCCCCGTCTACTCTCCGCAGAGTCATGGCTCGACGCCCGGACACACCGCATCGTCCGCCGGGGGAGGATGGGACATGACCACTCATTGAGACGAAGCCAGAGCCCGGCCCTATCAGGATCCACGAAACATGCTATCCCTGGCGTGGTCTGCCATGTCAGCAGGGCAGGCTCAAGGGAAAAGAAATACCTGGCACCCTCGAAGGATCTTTTCTACTTTGGGTTTTTTCTTTTTTCTCCCATCTATAACCCCTGCTCCCCCCTTGATCTATAAAAGGGGGACGCATAAATTCCACACACAACATACAGCCGAGCAGCAACCGAGCTCTTGGCATCCTTTCGACCTTTCCATCAGAGACTTAAGACTTGTCCCTCTCTCGACCGTTTGTACACCTATTACGAACCTTTTTCGGTACTAATAACACGAGCAGCAGTAAATTGGACGTAGAGACATTCAGCCCGAACTAGTATAAACATTGTGTCCTTTAGTACACCATTCGAGTCTAACGTACAACAAATATAAATTTACTAGTGTTCATTCGAAACACCGACAGTAATCACGTCGTTTAAATAGTACGGGCACGAAAACTTGCACGGCGGCACGGATGAGAGGAGTAGATGATGGCAGTGGCACGATGAAGTCTTTGGTCCCAAGTACTAACTCAAAGCAGCCTAGGTAATCAATATCAAAGCAGCCATGGCACATACTCACATAGCACCATGCTATAGTACAATTGTACAAATATACAAATACATGTGTATGTGTAGCATACACACCGGTACACCGTACGTACATATACCCAATTACCTGTGGTGCGAGCTCTTTAGGAAACAGGATCTAAACCATGCTTACCTTTTTCCCTACTAAAAATATACCACGCCAGCTGTTCACCGTTTAACCTTTACCAGGATATTACAACTGACTACCTTTTTAGCAGAATATGCAGGCATGCGTGATGAAACAAATATGTGGGTCTATTTGGTACAGTTCACAATAGTGTCAAACACTCATTTTCAAACCAGCTTCATGGGTAAAGCTGTTTTTCTCCTCCTCTCACAAAGATATGAGTTGGAATGAAGCTGGAAAAAATAGCTTATCCCATCTTCATCTTCCATATTATAGCCATTCTATTCAATGTTCCATCATGTAAAACCGTTTTGCCAAAAACTTGTTCTAAAACAACCCAGCTTCAACAAAAAAAAAAGTTGCTCATAAAGCTATTTAAAAAAAAAACAGCTTATATGATGAAGCTGAGCTTGGCCAAACGGGGTTATATTGTGTTACAAGCTCCAGGTCGTAGCAAATAATATACCCCAATGGGAGCGTTCGGCTGGTCAGATTCTAGCTTGTTTCAGATTATTCTCTCTCACAGAATACTATTATATACGTATAGAGTCTGTATCATTTCGTTATCTACTCATCATGTTCTTTGTTTTTTCGTTCTTTTCGGTAAGGGGACTCTTTATCTTGCAATCGGTTTGCACATCATCATCAGCGTGTGGTCCTCTCAGCACAGCGTGCACATAGACTACTTCAGTGTGCAGTGTGCTCCACTGCTCCTTGCATTGCTTTGCTCGAATCAAAGAAAATCCATTAAATACAACATCATCTTCTTCTCATTTGTTTTCTTTCGTCATGCTGCTCTATCTTTATTTGCGCCCAGCTGACTTTTGTACACTTATCTATATACATCGCATCTACTTCAAAGATATGCCGCAGCGTAGGCTTGCCATTTTGTTCTTTTACGCGTAAAGAAAACAGGGGGGAAATCTATATATATCTTAATGGATTCGCTAAGATTTATAGTTTATCTTCCTCTGTGTGAAAATTGTAGAGTTGTATAAAAACTTAGGTCCATTGTTGGATATCCTACAAATCCTGCAGAGACGCTATATACATCAATACATTGTCCTATATCATCATTAGCCTTATCATGTGACGTAACCCTGCCACAAAACTCCAAAATTTCATGTGATGTACTTGTACCAACCAATACTGTCTAATATCATATACAAATGGTAGAAGTTACCTCTGAATAGTGCCCAATACCATTGTTGGGGGCACCCAAGCCTATGGGCGCCCCACTAGGCTCATACGCCGTCGCCTAGCGTGCATCTGGCATTTCGCATGACTCGAAGCAACGACCCGCTTCTTGCCAGGACAGTCACCATTTCACCAAGGCGAAATGTGGGCCTTATGTTCGGGTCTTAGGGCAACCCGGGCACAGGATCCGCCCCGTTTACCCGGTCGAAAGGCGCGGGCAAGCCGGCACGCCATTCCATCGAGGCGAATAGCATCTTGGGGGACACCCTCGCGAATTGACCTTCGGCCTGGCGGATAGTTGGCTCGGCGCTCATGGGATCGAGCAGCAAGGTGCCGGCGAAAATGACAAAGCGGTCTGGGCTATTCGCCTGGACGAATAGTTAACTCTTGGTTGTGTAGTTGACTTTGCAGGTTTCGTATGGGGAGGAGACCGGTGAAAACAACAAGGCGGTCTGGGCTATTCGCCTGGATGAATAGTTAACTCTTGATTGTGTAGCTAACTTTGCAGGTTTTGTCCGAGGAAGAGCCCACCGAGGGACAGGATGGCGACAACCTCCGGTCCGTCGGGGCCCGCTCAGTCGGCAAAGAGGCGGCACGGTTTGAGACCAAGCGGGGACCAGGGGGGCTGGCGCCATCTGGGGCGGGCAATACCTCCGGAATGGCGAGTATGCCCCAGGCAGGCGAGAATATGCCTCGAATATGTAGTAGTTGTAGGGGTAGTATTGTCCATAGAAAGCCTACGGGCGTGTATAAATAACCCCCGTGGCGGGGATTGTAGAGGGAGGGAACATTCTTCATGGTGAATGTACCGATCCAGTTTTTTCCACTTTGTGTTCGCTTTCATATCCACCCTGTTCGGTTCGCTCGCGCGACAGCCTAGTGTTCGAAGGCTAAGGCTTTGAACAACAACCATATACAAAGGGCAAAGCCGTTTTGTCTTCTTTACTAACATAGATTTTGCTAATATACACCTAGATATGCACTATATCTAAGTATATGGTGAAAATTACAAACCTAGAAAAAAATAAAAAGACTTACAATTTAGAATGCAGGGGAGTAGCATACAAGAAACAAGCAGCCAAAATTGGAGGCTATGCCATCCATACAAGAAAAGAGCTAAAGGTCTCCTTTGGAATGGAGGAATTCAAAGGGTTTGTGTAGGATTGGATTCAGATAGGAACATTTCCTACTGAAACATTTTAGGAAAAAACATTTCTTTCCTCCATTGAATATTTGAATTCCGGGGAAAAAAATCCTTTATAAAAAAGTGGCAAAATAGTCATTTTGGTCCCTGAACTATTACTCGAGGTTTAGTTTTATCCCTGAACTTTCAAAACGGCTGTTTTAGTCCTCAAACTCTACTGTTAGGCTCAGTTTCATCCTAGAACTATGAAGATGATCATTTCAGTCCTCAAACTTTGCATTTTAGGCTCAATTTCATCCTAAAACTATAAAGATGATCATTCCAGTCATCAAACTTTGTATTTTCGGTCTTTAAACTTTTATTTTCAAACTCAACTTTGTCTATCGTTCTATGTGGAACGTTGTGTTGTTGCATGGCCAGCTTCAACACCACCAGCGATTGGAGATAAAAAAATAATATTCATCCAAAAACACTTTAGTGGCCATTAATAATTCTAAGCTGTTATTTTTACTGTTACCTTATAATTGTACCATTTATATATATTCGACTATAAATAATTCTTTTAGAAGCAATTACAGTTGCTTTAAACATTATTTATTCCTTAAGAATACATGGATATATTGAAACAATAGCAGATCTATAATTTTTTTCTTAGCTACTTCTAACGTTAGGCTCAACTAATAACCAATTGTGTATAAAATAATATTTTGGGCCTCTTGTGTTCTTGCCCGTACTTTGTTGTGAAATTATGATTTTGCCCTCGTTTTTCTAACTTTGTGATTTTGCCCTTAACTGTTCACAAGTCAACGCGATTTTGCCCCTGGTCAACGATAAAAACAGGGGCAAATTCGCGTTGACCAGGGGCAAAATCGCGTTGACTTGTGAACAGTTAAGGGCAAAATCACAAAGTTAGAAAAACGAGAGCAAAATCACAATTGCACATCTGTGTAAGGGGCAAGAACACCATTTTCCCTAATATTTTTTATCCATTGGCTAAAAATAATTCATATTTAAGAATATTTAGATCTATACTTATATTCATCTTAGAATATGAATACAAATGTTGAAAGTGTGCTATCCGATTTGGTAGCTCGGACGACGCTAGGGATGACTGTCCATCTCAAATCGCGGGTGCTGCTGGACAAAGGACAAAGTTGTGCCAAAATGCATTTTGATAATTCATGGATGAAATTGTGCCTAAAATATAAAGTTTTCTTTCTGGATAGACAAAATTGAGTTAGAAAATAAAAGTTTAAAGGCCAAAATGCACTTTGATAATTTATGGATGAAATTGAGCCAAAAATATAAAGTTTGACGACTGAAACGATCATCTTCGTAGTTTTTTGATGAAATTGAGCCTAAAGGTAGAGTTTGTGGACTAAAATGGTCGTTTTGAAAGTTTAAGGATGAAACTGAGCCTCGAGTAATAGTTCAGGGACAAAATGGCTATTTTGCCAAAGAAAAATTGAATATTTGAATTGAATTGGCTGTTTCGAAAATAGCTCCAACGTTGTAGTTACGATTGTTTTGAGAAGTCCAATGCACAATACTTTTCTCGGTTCTCTCTTCTATATATGAAGCTCTTCCTGCAAAAAGAGAAAATTCCTGTGTTTGCTCTGTAACACATCCAAATACCTCTGCTGTATTTTCTCTAAAAGTACCTATGTTGTACAATTCATACATTTTGCAACTTTGTACTTCTAGGTTGTTCCAAGGGAGGTCTAAACCATTTCTCTACTAGAACCTTTTTTTTGTATATAATGAAGGTATACTATCCAGCCCTGTTGCACGCTGCCATTCTACTAGAACCAAACACATCATCATCTTTAAAATTTGAAAACAAAAGAAAACAATAAAGATGTTAGTTGACCTATTGCATCAGCCTCACAGAGACAAAAATAAGTTACCATAGAATTCGGAGGCCCCTTTACCATTTGAGTGCAGGCAAAGGCAAACTGTCAGTTGCTAGTTATGAGCTGTCACACTGCTGACCCTTGTTGTCCCCCAACGGCAAGTGCCTCCACAAGATGCCTCTCTCCTACCGAAAAAGGAAACAAATTTGGCCAGCGCTACACCTCAAGGCGTCTATAAAAGTCTCCCATCTGCACAGGCATCCACAGGGAGTAGATCGAGGACCATCCTAGCTACCCTGCACTGCGCTGCAGCCTGCAGTCTTCAGAATTCGTCAGTCACAGATCGGTGCAGGCGGCCTGAACCTGCATCACCAAACCAATTCCTCAATCAATCTGCCTGCTATTGTGCGATTTGCGAGGCAGGTCAGTTACTGACGTATTGCCTAGCTGAAAGTCTGAAAGATGATCTTGTTTCTTCTGCTTTGTTCTGTGTTTTACTGCTGGAGAAGTATTGTAACTTTGTAATTGCATATCGTCTCACAAATTTGTAGCACTGACAAGACTTCATTTTGTTTGCACGAAGCTGCAATCTTTTTGCAGCAGTAAACCTGTATCAAGTCTTGTTGCCTGAGGCTCCTGCACGCCGGCGGTGTATAAATCATGGAGGACTTCGGCTGCTGGAGTATGCAGTATGCAGCAGCAGATCCATGCCTGCCAAGCCGCGAGGGCGACGACGACGGCCGCCTCCTCGGCGCTTTTATAGGCGGCGGCTTCGACCTCCGCTCTGACCATGGCGGTCTCATCAGCAACCTGCCATCGTCGCACCCGGTCCAGAACCTCATGCCCGGCCACGGCAGCGCGAGTCTTTCCGTTTCCGACGGATTCATGAGCCTGGACACGGCGGATATGCTCGCGATCGTCACCGGCGCACTGGACGACGGCGGCCTCCTTGACACGTTCGCTTACGGTTCGGACGTCGTGGTCGCCGAGGCCGAGGAGCCCGCGCAGCCCACCGCGTCGAGCAACGCCTTCTCCGGTTACAGCAGCACCACAGGCGGCAATTATGGCAACATCTCCTCCGGCGAGTCCAACACGTGCGGCGGCGGCGGCGGCGGATGCCATGACACGGAGGTTGCGTCGCCGACCTGCGCCCTGTCGCGGTCGGCGCTGCCTCAGGCAACGGCCGCGCTCGCCTCGAAGCGGAAGCTGGGCAAGTACCCTGCGATAGCCGCGACCACATCAACGGAGGCGCAGGTTGCAGCCCCGCGGCGTGGCGCAAAGCGTGACCCCGCGACGTCGCCGTCGTCAACCAGAATCACGTTCGCCGGGCATGGGCATGGCGACCACCAGGCGGCAGGAGGGTCCTCGCCGTCGGTTGGCGGCGGGTACGAGCCGGACTCGGAGGCGCTAGCGCAGGTGAAGGAGATGATCTACCGCGCGGCGGCGATGCGGCCGGTGCACCAGCTCGTGTGCGGGGCCGGCTCCGAGCCGGCGCCGTCGTCACAGAGCAAGCCGCGGCGCAAGAACGTGCGGATCTCGAGCGACCCGCAGACGGTGGCGGCGCGGCTGCGGCGGGAGAGGGTGAGCGAGCGCCTGCGCTTGCTGCAGCGGCTCGTGCCGGGCGGCAGACGGATGGACACGGCGTCCATGCTCGACGAGGCGGCCAGCTACCTCAAGTTCCTCAAGTCGCAGGTCAAGGCACTGGAGAGGGCGAACCCTAGCAATGGTGGCTACCACGACGGCAGCTTGCTGCCGCAGAGTTACACGGGGAGCCTCGGTGTCAGTGGTGGTGGCACCGGTGTTGCCTTTGGAAGAGATGGCGCCGGCATTGGTGGCTACGTAAAATCCAACAGGAACACGCACTTCTAGCGAACTAGTGATGCATGTAACCATGGATGTGTGAGTGATATATGAGAGAACTACTCGGTTTTGAGGTTAACAAAGTCTTTACTTTATTTCTGAGGAATAATAATCAAAATAATTTAATTTACTCACCTCTCTGTGCTTTTTTTTGGATCGGTGAAAGGTGCAATCATGCTGCAGAAATGCTTTTAGGGATGCAAGGGGTATTTGCGGCGCTCATGGATAAAACCTTTATTTGCATTGTTCACATGCATGGTTTTTTTTGGAGCAACTTGTTCACATGCATGTGAGTTGTGACCATTTATGTAGCATCCTCTTTCGTCAATGGGCCTTCTAGATACGTCTAAAAATTCTTTAGCATCGTGCTCAATGTCGAGCACGAATCTCAAAGGCGAGGGTTGTGCACTGACAATGTTTTCCGTTCAACCTATGATCTCGTATTAGTAGGTTTGAGATGGATTATAGGATATCAATATTATGTTGGTTGTATTATTATAATCCAATCCATATAGTCTATGGTGCTTAGATCACCTAGAGATTATTTTATCTGATTTAATATAATATACAAAGATGATCCAAACAGCCCCCTATTTGGATAAAAGATGCTCATCGATCATCAGGATGACAACAATACAATTAATGCTTGCCTATTTAGCTAGCCTATGCCTCTCAAATCTCAATCAAGCACCAAGGTCGCATAAGTCTTTAATCTATACTTTGAGATAAAAATGTAAATACCACAGTACTTATATTATGGGATGGAAAGAGTATTCGAGTAGAGTAAAAATAATACTAACTAGAGAGTAGCAGGACAAATGTAGACTTATTTCTTTTTTTATAATATAATATTGATGGCACACAAAAGGGGATATTGTCCACTAAACCCGTATACTCCTCTACCATTCTTTTACATGTCGTATTAATTAGGTTTATCCTAAGCTAAACATTCTTAGGTTTGACCTTTTTTTTTAATTCACGTAGTTTTACAACATGTAAATTATATATCATAATAATATTATGTTGCCGACCTATATTTTTTTTTAAAATGATGGTCGAAGATTGAAATATTTGGTTTAGAACAAAGCTATGGCAGGAGGGAGTATATAGCAAAACACTTTGATGATAACCCTTGTGACCTTTTTCCTATGTATATGCACTATGAAGAGGAAACAATATGTTTTTTTAGAAAGGACGGCAAAAGCTTTGTCGTGATTTCTATTAGACGAATAAAGGAAAAAAGGCAAATGCTCGCTTAGTTTTTTGAATGGAATCTAGGCCCAAAAACCATACAACTGAGGAGAGTGCTCCACTCATCCTATATAACTTTGAAACAGTAACCGGACAACTATCAAAACTCACGCCCCTACTTACTCCAACTTGGTCGAATCGACCTAACTAACAACTCAACTAACAACTAACAAGGACCGGAGAAAACACGATGACCTACCTGGCGACGTCGAACAGCACAGCTTAGGGCCAGACGACAAGGAGCAACCACGAACTGCAAAGCTTAGCAATGCCTCCAAGGAGGAAACGACGCTAAAAGCGCTGACAAAGTAGCCCCCCAAGGGAAGCTTTTCACCTGCAACATCCAATAGGAGGAGAGGTAGTACAGGACGCCTCCAAGAAGGTAACGGCGTCCGATCCGTAGACGTCGTTGTCCAAGCTTAAGCCCTGACCTCAAACAACCTCCACACTATCGCCGCCGGAGCCCCAACCCTACCATGGAGGCAGGGTGCGACGATGGTTCAGCAACAACCCACCCGGCCGCCGCCCATAGGGACACACCGGGTCAGGAGAAATGCCGGGAGAAGCCTGTCGGAGAGTCCGCCCCCTGCCGGAACAGGCAAAGCCGGCCAGTTGCATGCGTATCCGCCTAGCTCCGCCATGAAGCCAGCCCGAGGAAGGGGGAAGGCAGATGGTGGGGAGAAGAGGGTCGGGATCAGAAGAAGCCCCAGTCACCCAGCCCACCAACGTCCCAAACCCTACCGAGCAGGCTCCGCATCCACCATGCCGCGCAAGGCTTCAGTAGCCTCCGCACCAAACCGCGCTGCGCGCGGCCTCCGAGCCACCACCACTTGACACCCGCCTTCACTGCCAGAACTGCCACCACACATGGCCATCGTTGCCGCCGTAGCCAGATCCACCCACGAAGATGATGGATCCAGCGAAGACAGCCCCCGATGCGGCCGCAGCAGCGCCAGAGCAGCTTCACCGGCGACAGCACAACAACGCGTCCGGAAACCACCACCCAAGCTGAAGCGGCCGAAAATGGACGTCGACCAACCGGATCCGGTGTCTTCTTGCGTATCTGGCTAGGGGGTGGCCGGATCCACTCGTCGGAGGCCAGGGCCAGCCGCCGCCCGTCACCATGGCTGGAGCTTGAGATGGGTGTCAGACCTACCTCTCGAGCGCAAGATGGATGGAAGAGCCCTGCCACCGCCTTCCTTGCGGTCACACGGGCCTCCGGCGACCTGGTCGGGCGGCGGCGAGGCAGAAGAGGGAGGGGTCTGGGCGGCGGCGCTCAGGCCTGGAGTTTCGCCCGAGTCGCCCCCAAGAAGGAGCGACGCGGGGGTCGAGCTGGGTCTTTTTAGGACTATTCTACATTTCTACTAACTCTGTCACACCAACTTTATCGCGGAGTAGCTTAAAAAATTCTGGAGTTTCTAAGGGATTCCAGTATGTGCTTTATAAAATCCATCTTCTCTTTGTGAAGAAGCTGATAGAGCTGTTCGTCCCTGTTTGACTAGCAAACGTTAAAAACGGATGTGAAAAAGATCGAGTGGAGTACTCCGAATGGACAGGTAACACAAAACTATTTATCGTTTCTTTTGTGCAGCAGTGCAGGGCATTGTCCGATCCGCAGACGTCGTCGTCCAAGCTTAAGCCCTGACCTCAAGCAACCTCCACACTATCGCCGTCGGAGCCCCAACCCTATCATGGAGGCAGGGTGCGACGATGGTTCAGCAACAACCCACCCGGCCACCGCCCATAGGGACACCGGTTAGGAGAAACGCCGGAGAAGCTCGTCGGAGAGTCTGCCCCCTACCGGAACCGGCAAAGCCGGCTAGCAGCATGCGTATCCGCCTAGCTCCGCCATGAAGCTAGCCCGAGGAAGGGGGAAGGCAGATGGTGGGGAGAAGAGGGCCGAGATCAGAAGAAGCCCCAATCGCCCAGCCCACCAACGTCACAACCCCTACCGAGCCGGCCCCGCATCCACCACGTTGCGCAAGTCTTCAGCATCCTCCGCACCAAACCGTGCTGCGCGCGGCCTTCGAGCCATCACCACTCGACACCCGCCCTCACTGCCAGAACTGCCACCACACATGGCCATCGTTGTCGCCGTAGCCAGATCTACCCACGAAGACGACGGATCTAGCGAAGACAGCCCCCGATGCGGCCGCAGCAGCGCCAGAGCAGCTTCACCGGCGGCAGCACAACAACGCGTCCGAAAACCACCACCCAAGCTGATGCGGCAGGAAACGGACGTTGACCAACTGGATCTGGTGTCTTCTTGCGTATCTAGCTAGGGGATGGCCGGATCCGCTCGTTGGAGGCCAGGGCCATCCGTCGCCCGGCACCATGGCTAGAGCTTGAGATGGGTGTCAGACCTACCGCTCGAGCGCAAGATGGATGGAAGAGACCTGCCGCCGCCTTCCTTGCAGTCACACGGGCCTCCGGCAACCCGCTTGGGCGGCGGCGCTCAGGCCTGGAGTTACGCCCGAGTCGCCCTCGAGAAGGAGTGACACGGGGGCGAGCTGGGTCTTTTTAGGACTATTCTACGTTTCTACTGACTTTGTCCCACCAACTTTACCGCGGAGTAGCTTAAAAAAATCTGGAGTTTCTAAGGGAATCTAGTATGTGCTTTATAAACTCCATTTTCTCTTTGTGAAAAGCTGATAGAGCTGTCCGTTCCTGTTTGACTAGCAAATGTTAAAAACGGATGTGAAAAAGATCGAGTGGAGTCCGAATGGACAGGTAACACAAAACTATTTATCGTTTCTTTTGTGCAGCAGCGCAGGGCATTGTCGCGTGCACGCTTTTTGCTTGCTCCTTTTGGTTTAGGGAGCAATGTCACGACTCAGTGCTCATTGGAACTATACGTACGTTGGGGTGCCGAAAGCCAATCATTCTCTATTTCCCTTGCACCTCCTCGGTGGGTGCCAACTGCCAAAGCGTGCTCTCTTCCCAAAGCTGCTGTGTGATTGCTCCTGCTCCTGCTCCTGCTCCTATCTCCTCACAGGCTCACAACACATGCATGCATCTCCTCTCAACGTTCACTGGCTGCTTCTGGTGCGAGCCAAGATCGCGCGCACGTAACAAACTCGTGGCGTCACCACATAAAGGCCGCCCCCCGCCATGGAAAAACCCGGGGGCGCGTCGCGCGCGGTTAATTGACTACATACCGAGATTCCAAGACGAGCTAGAAGAGGCTGCAGCTAGCCAAGCCAGGGGCCGCGCCAAGCAAGCACATATCGTCGCGCGCGATGAGCCTATCATTCACCCGAGCAGTGCGGATCCTAGGATTCTAAGGTCGTTCTGACGAGCTCTTCGCAATGACCTCTCTTAATCATATATAAAATTTTATAATATATAGGTGCTAATTTTACTCGTAAAACGAAAGCAAATTCAATAACATATTTTTAATTTAACATGTCTGATAATTATCGAGAAACAATGTAGATTAAGCAATATATTTATAGATGTATGATAATTATTAAGGAACAATGTAGATTAAAAAAATAATATATTTATTTTCTTTTCTCATCCATGACAAATGTTTCTTAGGTAACATTCTAAAATTCTAACACATAAATTAGAAGAAAAATATGACTATATGGGTACAAAGGCCCCGTTCGGTTTATCCCATATTCGGCTTGTTCGGTTTCTTTTTTCAGTCGTAACAGTGTTTTTCTCTCACAACATTTCAGCCAGAACCGTGTTTTTCAGCCAAGATTCAGCAAGCCAAACGGGGCCTTATTAGAAGTCAGGAATATTGTATAAATAATTAATTTGGATTACAAATAAAAAGGAAAAAAATATCTTGGGCCTAAACAACTGATCGGTGATCGTAATTCATAAAAAATCAAGAATTAAGATGTCGTCGTCGTGTAGCCCTGTCTGGTCGCCATTCTCGTGCGCCGTGTCTGTGTCTCCAGTAGTCTAGCTCTTCGCGACGACGCGGCTCACCAGCTCCGCGTGTGTAAGGCGCACGCGCGAACTCACGATCAGAGTGTGCTGTGTGCAGCATGACTCCTCGTCTCCTCTCTACCCGAGGACCGTGGGGAAAGAAAACTAGAAAATAAATGTCGATGTTGTCTTTCTGTACCGTCTAACCAGTTCTATATCTCTCTTCTCATTAGTTTGCTAATGTCTAATAAACTATAGAACCTAAAAGTTTGTATATCTAGATTTAAGCTCCTCCTTCACTTAGGCCTCAGCCGTCGCACCTCGAGACCTATCCCAAGGGCCGGCACTGCACCGGAGCCGTGTAGCAGGGGGGCACTGACCGAGCAGGCACCACGCACCAGGCAGTTTGGTGATGCCAGCATGCCTGAAACCGAAACGGTTCGCCTATAAACTACTAGACGGCGTCGGCAACTGAGTCAGGTGGTCATCGGGTGACACCAGCGTACGTGTAGCTCCCGTCCAGGATTAATGGCTCTGTTCACTTCGCTAAAAAAATAAATCGAAATATTGTTCCGACGAATTTGTTGTAAAAAAAATACTATTTCAGTTGAAAAAACAAGCTGAAAAAACAGATAAAGTGCCGTGTCATCAGGCATAGATGAATCATGGTGTATATATACTAACCTTTTTTTCCACCAAAGGAGAACCAAATTTCGTTACTCATCGAAAGCAATAAAAATATAAGGACTCGTTTGAATCATTGAAATTTGATTCATTCTAATAATTAAAATAATTAATTAGACTAGAGTAAAAAAATAAAAAGGAAAAGAAATAGAAGAAAAAAAGAAAATAAAAAAATAATTAATTAGACTAGAGTAAAAAGAAATAAATGAAAGATAAAATAATATAAAGAAAACAAAGAGAATAATAAAAATCACAGAAAACAAAAAAGAAAAAGAAAAAAAATGAAACAAGAAAAGAAAATAAGAAAGATTTTTTGTGTGAGGAAGGTAGGATATTAATTCACTTTTGAAGTGTTTACAACAAGTACAGGAGGGGACTCAAGCCATATATATCTTCTAGATCTAAGAGTACATGCACATTTTGCAAGCATACGAGCCTCCCTATTAAAATTCCTATGTTCACGTGCAAACCGCACAAAACTAAAAGACTTTGATCTTTGATGGGTATCTTGGAGAATCATCATATAAGAACATCAAGGCATCTCCCTGATGTTTTTGACAACATTAAGACAATCTAAAGCAACAACGAAACTTCTGATTCCACAATCTTCAGCAAGCGCAAGTGCCTCTGAACAAGCCATTGCTTCTAGCGTTTTAGGATCAGTTATGTGGGGTATCACCATAGCACTTGCAGCAATAAAACCTCCCTGGTTAGTATGACATACAATTGCCACTACACCTTTAGTTCCTGTTCGGTCAATAAGGACATCTGTATTAATCTTGCTAAGACCATTTTAAGGAGCTATCCAGTTATGAGTTCTTGACTTTTCTTGATACAAGTCTTTCTCCTTGAAATCAATCCCCTGAACAAATTCAAATTCTTCTATTAAGCGATTGATGATTATCGTAATAGAGAAAGGACTTTTGAAGATTCCTTCGTGAATAGTCTTTCTCTTAGCATACCAGATGGCCCAGCAAGTAACCAGGATGCGAATAGCATCAGCTCGTGGAATATTGCAGCACATATATGAAACCTAATTTTTGGGTCAGAGAAACGTAATGAAGCTAACAAATCCAACAGATCTTCATCCATTAGGGCCCACACACATTTTGATACATTACACTGCAACAATGAATGAATCCATGTATCTTCTTCTGCCCCACTGAAAGATTCTAATATGGCTAGAGGGGATGAATAGCCTATTTAAAAACTCTACAAGGCACTAAAGCAATTTGTTAGTAAACTAAATGGCGAAATGCAAACTTGCTCTAGCTCTATAAGGGTTGCAAGCCATCTATCCAACAATTCTAGTTGCTATGATCTCTAAGCACCTAAGAGGCTAAGTCACTACTTAATAAGAGCTCTCAACAAGGCTACACTAAAGAGCTCCACTAGATGAAACTAAGCTACAAAGCAAGCGTTTAAAACTAGCTAAACTAAAGAGCTTGCCATAACTAGTTTGCAAGAAAGTAACAGAGTGAGTAGGATGATTATACTGCCGTGTCGAGGAATGAATCAATCACAAGATGAAGCCAATCAATCACAGGAAAAAATCCAATCACACAAGAGACAAGATTCCCCCCGAGGTTCACGTGCTTACCGGCACGCTAGTCCGCGTTGTGTTGACCAACACTTGGTGGTTCGGCGGCTAAGAGGTGTTGCACAAACCTCATCCAACAAATAAACACTGCAAGAACCTACCCACAAGTGAGGTAACTCAAAAACACAAGCAATTTACTAGAGCTACCTTGTGGCTCTTCGCCGAGGAAGGTGTAAGACCCCTCACAATCACCGGAGCCAGCCACGAACAATCACCAACACGTGCCGAAGCTCCTCCGCTGCTCCAAGCCGTCTAGGTGGTGGCAACCACCAAGAGAAACAAGAAACCCACCACCACAATGATCCCCAATGTCGCAGAACCGACCAATTTATAAGAGCACAAGCACAATGGCAGCCCGCAAGCGGCCGCACTATCATACTTGAGCCTATATAAACCCGATAGTCCATCGAGTACCACGACGGGTCTCGATTAACGACCCACATACAACCAAGATCGTACATGATTCAACATACATGTCACATATTACATAAAGTTCACAAATACAGTTCATTCATCAGAGTACGAAATAAGGTTATTACAAACTAAGTTCGGTAAATAATAGCGGTTATTACAAACTAAGTTCGGTAAATAGTAGCGGAAGTGTAACACCTATAGTGTTACGAGCTCGTTTAACACCGCGATTTAGGCCTAAGATTTTTTTTTGAAACGAGTTTCTTGGATTTTTTATTTAAAACGTACATGATGTGATAAGTAAATCCTGTGTGACTTGGACTCAAATAACGCCCAAGTTAAATTACACAGTGCGTAAAGACATTTAGGAATGTCGGACAATAATTCTAACAAATAGATAACGAACGGTTTGTTCTATTAGATTAAGCCTGAAAAGCAATTTTTATAAACAAAATAAAATATAACTTGTATTTAGCACTTGAATAAATCTGGAGCGCAAGTTTAATAGATGAAAATGCAACTCTTGTTTTGGTGAGTAAAACTTGCCTAATAGTATATTTGATATCTCCGAAATCGGATCCAAGATTTAAACTAGAACTTTTCGTTGAGTCAGTGAGAAATTGGATTTATGTTTGAAGGGTCGTAGTTGCGTTGGGAATGTGTCGTAGGCGCTCTGTTAGTGAACCGGCAACTATAGCGAACGATCTGGGCCACTCACGTCAGCTACTTCGCCTCGCTCGCTCTCGGTCGTTCATTCCATCTACCCGGGCTACCGAAGCCACCAGCGCATAGCGCAAATATGCATCCAAGTAGCAAATATGCATGCATCACTAGCAGCGTTCAGCGAGAGTAGGCCTCAGTTGTTGCCATCCCCGCTAAGCGCCACCATCCAGCTACCAATTCCGTCGTTTCACCCTGCAGGGCCTCTGCTCGTCCTTGTCTGCATCTGCTTGTCTCTGCTCCCTTTTTCCATCTACCAGACAAGCAGCTCAGAGCCATTACCACCACCACTCAGTCACGTCGCGTCAAGCAGGGTCAAGCCTAAGCCAGACTTGCTTCTTTCCCCTCCCCTTTTTCCTCTACTGCTGAGGCCGAGTTGCTACTGCCCCTGCTGCTTTTCATGCTATCCACGCGCGCCCTGCACTTTGGCGTGGCCGCACCCTCGCTGCCTCTGCAGGCCATAGCTCGACAACGCCCGTGTGTGACTCCCTCCCTTTGCTTGCCTCTGCTGAGCCAGCGCACACCATGCTCGTGCTCGTAGCACCACGCCGCCTCCTGCCCGTCCGTCGCCGGCCCTCGCTCGCGAGCCCCCATGGCTGTGCTAGACCGTAGCCCCGCCTCTCCCAAGCGCCAATGCCGACCCCGCCATGGCTAGCCAGCTTCCTCGGCCGTGTCCGGCACGTCACTTCCACTGGTCCCCCGCTCCTCCGTGTGAGGCATCGGCGTCCCCTCCTTTTCCTTCCCACGGCGTCGCTCCACCTCTGTGCGCATGGCTTGCATTTCGGAGGTCATCACCGGTGAGCGCAACCACGACGCCTCCCCACGCACGCTCTACCACGTGGAGCCGTCCGGTCGCCATTGTCCGCGCCGGCCCACCCTTCTGCTGATGTCGTCGCGGGCTCCGTCTCCATAGCACCGCCCTAGCCAGGGGCATGCTAGGTCCACCCGGTGTCGAGGAGACTACCCCACCAGCCACCGTGCTGCTGTCACCCCGTAGAGCACCTTGGCCGCCGCTCCTGCTGCGGGCGTGCGTGGCCGTCGGGCCGTGCCCCGCCCCAGCACGAGCAGCACCATGTCCTTCCGCGCCCCTTTCTGGCTCCGCTACACCCGTCAACGCCGTAGCCGCCATTACTGCCGCTAGCGCACGCAGCCTGGCCATGGTGGCCATCATCGGTTCCTGGCTGCCTCAGCCTGAGGCCGCACGGGTCACCATGCAGCTCGCCGGTGGGTTGTCCGCTGCGACCGTGCCTTCCCTGGCCCCACCGCGCCATTGCCGCCGCCGCCTGCTGTTGCCTCTGTGCCGTGCTCTGCTTTTGAGATGGTAGAAAAGGGACTCAAGCGTAAATAGCACTTTTACCGTGTTCTTTTTACAAAAACGCTAGACTCGTAGGTTTACAAATAGGGTCTTAGTTGATTTAGAGAAAGATCAGGGGCATTTATGCAAGTTGCCACCGCGCCTAGGCCACACGTTCGTCTAGGCTAGACTGGTGTCGCCCGCACTGGGCCAACCTGCCACCATCCGCGATTGAGCCGTTCGTGCTGGGCTAGCCTACGACCGCCGCGCCTGGGGCCAAGTCATGCAGCCGGCCGTGGTCCGCCTGTGCCTGGGCCACATCATGCCTGGGCCAGCCGTGTGCCACTCTCGCCTGGGCCGCACGCGTGTCTGCTGGCCGAGCTAAGCCGCTGGCCCTTTTAGTTTTCTAAAGTAATTGTTAATTTAGTTTCGTAAATAAACTTGTAAAATTCGTAGTAAATCATAGAAAAATCATAAAAATGCCAAACTAGTTTTGTTGAGTTTCTAAAATCATGATCTACCTAATAGTGTATTTTGTTCGCATAAGTTCAGTATGTTTTTAAGATTGCTCTAATTATTTTAAAATGTTTAATATTGTTAAAATGTGAACGTATAGGAATTTTCGTGATAAATAGGTGATAGTGTTGACTCTAAAATTTTTATTATAAATTACTAATATTATTAGCTGCTCACTGTAATTTTTGTAGCTCTAGAATAATTAGTTTGCTAGGTAGATAAGGATGCCATATTTCGAATAAAGATTAAATTGATAGAATGAAATAGATAAAGAAATGCCTTAGGGTTTCATGACTAAACATTTGTTTGGAAATAACGTCTTATTTGACAACATGGATATGTAGCCTAAGTACGGTTGTCGTTAGGACTAGCTCGTTAACTTGAGACGCATAAATCGTATATTACGAGTCACGATTGCAGTTGATTAATTACGTCTTTGCATTGCATCGCATTGCATATCATAATAGGGACGTCGATGGATCACAGAGTCATCGGGAGTTGCTAGAGAAATAGTACTATTGGAGATCGTGTCACCATGATGGAAAACTAACTTCTGATTAAATTTTACCCAGGCAAGCCCCGGTGCATAACCCCTACTTTTCTGCACTTTAAATTATATTTGTGCATTAAGTTTTAAGGAGTTGAATGAAACCCACTTGCATATATAAACCTTTATCCCATGAGTCTTACTAGTATTACAGGATCGTGTAGAATGCTATGCTACAGGACTCCGGTAGAAGTCGAGTGATTGTTTGCCACTCGCAAGAGATAGAAAATATATTACTGTATTATTATCACTTGGAAAATATAAATGGTGGAAAGAAAAAATGGTGACCAGACAGGGATATAGTTTAGGTATTGGTGGGTGTAAGAGGTTGTGTCCTATGGCCAACGGGGCATAACTTGGTTACACTGCTTTCTCTATCCATGTGAGTTAAGGACCGGTCGTTGCATAAGACTCTAGGCAAGTCACAGACTTATTATCCCGAGCACATCCTTGGGTATGGGCGCTTAGAAGACTTGTTACTCTCTTATCATGGGTTCTGGCTCTTTTTAGACCGACTATCAAGGTGGTTTTTGGGTTAGGAGGTCCTTGCACCGCACCGAGTCCAGGACTCAGGGGCGGAGGCTTGGAGTCCTAGTTTAGACGGGGACCTAGACCCTGTGATAGGAGGATAGTGGGTTGGTCCTGCTTGTCCCTAGGGTACAAGCAGGACGTATGTTTTTGGGGTACCCAGCTGGGGACATGGATTCATGAATCGTTGGTGTTTCGGTATGACTTGTCTATGGCCTAGCACCGTAGTAAGAACTGGAAGATGAAAGATGAAAAAAGGAAATTTGATTGCTTACGACCTGCTTGAAAGTAGCATAGGTGCTTACATAGAATGGTTGGTTAACGAACTAATGTGGCTGTTAATAAAAATTAAATATAAGGACGCATGCTTAGTAATGCTTTCGGTAGATGCAATAAACCCACAAGCCAGATAGCCTTGCATATCCTTGGAGTCTTTTCTTTCCTCATGTTGGGTAAGTCTTACTGAGTACAATTGAGTACTCAGGGTTTTATTTCCCCCTGTTGTAGGTGACAAGTGGAGGCAAGAGCTGACCTTTGTGTGTGGATTCTTCTTGTGGGCTTAGAGAGGATTTCCTTTACACTGCGATCATAGTTTTTATTTATAACTCTCACTAAATATTTTTATAAATGAAAGTTTATAATCTATTGTCATAGTTTACATATCAATGCTTTATCATGCCATGAATAGATAATTATTTCCGCTGTAATTCTGATCACCTGTTTATATTCCGCTGTTATATTAAATTGTTCATAACTCTGATAATATGATTACATTCCACTATTATAATAATAATAAATATTATACTCTGATGTTGTATTAGAAGTGATGTAAGAAATGGTTAAGAATGATATAAGTTTTATTCTCTCGTCTGTAATCCTGATGGGAAAAATATGAATTTTCGGGTCCTCCCCTGGGGTGTGTCTGACAGTACCACGTAATTTGGTGTCCTCCCTTGAGTGCTTAGTGTCTAATGGAAGACGAGCACTCCTGGGAGACATTAGATTAGGTGGTTCTACCACAAGAAGCAAATTAAAGTTTAAAGCTAACTTTTTGATACAATAGTTCAGATACAGTGCCAACTCGTGATCACACTCCCACAAAAGCACATAAGGAGGATTAATAACTGTACCATCTGCAATAATGTAAATAAAACCCTGAGTACGAGAAGGTACTCAGCTAGACTTACCCGTCATAAATCAAAAATAAGGTGACTCCAAGGATTATGCAAGGCTTTATAAGTGGAGGTAGCTTCACAACATTTTGCATAAAAAGCGACTAACTCAATTGTATAATTATAATTCGGTCATCAAGTTAATTATAGCTATTCATCTCTAGATTAGCAACTAACATGTGCCAAACATGTGGTATATCATTTAGTAGCATACAATAGTAACCATAGCTAGTGTTGTAATTCTATGTTCATCCGAACCATCACATTCCATAACACAATTACTACGATGTTGGGACTAGCCAAGTTTCTTACTGTCCGGGAGAGACGACGATTCAAATCAATTTCAACCAGCTGGGAATTTATTTCTAACATAAACCTAGGCTGACCAGATCAACAGTCACCTTAGGTCACCTTTGGTACAACTTAGGTACACATTTAGCGGGTTCGACCAGCGCCGCACAATTTGGGACAACCAGCTGCCAGGACGATCAGGACTACCCTACCCTTGGGCTCATGGTTGGCTCCCCACACATCCTTACTACCATCTAGAGTGCGCACTTTTACAGAATAGGGCCTGGCCTGAGTTGAGCTACTTGGCTTCATGGCTAGAATGAGTTATCCGACCAGCTAAGTGATAGGCATGTGTTCAATCTTATCAGAAGCGCCAACAACGGTACGGTCCTTAACCAGCACAGATGGAATTACATGAGTCAACCTACACATAGACTCTATCCGGTCTCCATTTACATTATCCCATGGTTCTTTTCCACGATAGCAAATATAGCCAACTGTGCTTTGGTATCCACCTATATCTCGCAGGTGATAGGAAATCATCCAACTTCTACTGGTCTATGCATGGCTAAGCATATATTAGATCCTAGACCTACATAGGGTTAAAGATTTATGTAACTGGACAAGGTGGTTCTATGCATCAAGTGTTTCTAATCAACTCTTATAACCTAATGCATCAAACATAAAGGACTCAAGTTGTATTTTTGTAAACATGGGAGACTTAGAATGTTCCGAGGCTTGCCTTTGAGGAAAGAGGTTGGCCGGTGATCCAGGCACTCAGGGAGATCTTCAGGAGTCTGCTACTCTTCTCCTGTAGCTACAGCTTGAGGAGTCTCCTGCTAACCCTCCTCCTCTTCTTCGTTGAACTCCAACAACGTTATCTCTTCAGACGATCCTATATGCATGAGCATGGAATAAGATATCATGAATGCATATATGATGACACGTATAATATGATATAATGTGATGAATGCATCCTCATAAGTGTTTTCAATAGCATGGTATTAAAGTAATAACAAGTGCATCCTATTCTACTGAGCAGGTATATATCTCTTCTCTATTACTTAAGCAAACACTTCTGTAAATTATTTTCTAGACTACAAGACATCAGCTACTTGTTTTGACCATAACTAGAGTTATATACATCAAAATAATATGGTTGTGGACATTCTAGAAAGCTTATGAAATTATATACAACTTTATTTTAATACCCTTAATGTGATTCAGTAGTTATCTAGGTCAAACAATCCAATTATTTAAATATGTCTAGAGAGCAAGCATTTCTGACAGCAGAATTCTAACAGCCATAATTCTTAAACTATAAGGCCTATGACTGTGAAAATTGAACAAGGTAGATAAGTAAGTTATCTACAACTTTGTTATTAACAAGTTTTACAAAAAAGACTATTATCATCATGAACTTATCAACTCAACCAAAACTATACATGCATCCATCTAGTTGAGTTATAAAGCAATAATTAATTAGTTGCGTACAACCAATTGCTTTTAAGCCTTACTACTAACATCAACAGTTCATATGTATGACAAGTACCATAGAAAACATCATGGTCAAGCCCAATTTATTTATTTAAATGCCTTTATTAATTTAATTAGATAATTAGGTGAAATAACAAACATATACCAAATGTGCACAATAAATTCTCAAAAGATTACAATAGCTTCCAAGTGCTCCCAATAGACTATTGTAAAAATTTCATACCATTTGAACATGTCTAACATCCTCTACAAAAATAACAATATAGCAAGGTTCATTTTAGTAAAAATAGTTAACCCTATAGAAAAGTGTCAAGCCATAGATTCTATATTTTTCTCAGCTTCATCCTAGTGCCATAATACTATACAAAAATTTGCATGGCAATATGTTACTTATTTTTATCCCTATAACTTTCCTCAGAAAACACCATTTATTAATAGATAAATAGAAAGACCCTACTTCAATCAAGTTTACTATAAGTTTATTATTTTTTCTAGCTAGAGCATGTCAACACTAGATCAGAAAAATTGGAATAACAATTTTATCACTTTCCTAGCTCAAGTTATACATTTTATAAGATTGCAAATATTCAAAAAGCACTTATCTAGCTACATTTTATTCCACTAGAAAATTTCTTGAAACAGTGCATTTCATATTTTTATAAAATACTACACTTCATGAGGAATCCAACAAAATTTGGTTCACCAAAATTGAACACTCCTAGCTCTAGATATGAATTTTGGAAGTTGGTATTCAAATCTATGAAAATAATTCAGAAATTCAAAACTTAAACACACTCACATCCGGGGCCCGCGGTCAACGGGGCCCACCCGTCAGTCACACAAAAATAGAGCGCGGAGCTGCTGGCCCTAGCTTATTGCCGGTGAGGTCACTAGCAGTGAGGTCACTACCGACGGCTTTGCCTCGATGTCCCGCATTGCTGGGTACACAAGGTTGGCTCGGAGGCTTGCCGGAGTAGGCTCGACGATGGCCATGGTGGATGGCGGAGCTGTGCGGCGGCACTCCGATGAACTCTGGCCATGGTAAGCTCAGGTGAGGCTTGCTACATCTATGTGGTGACCTAGGAAAGCTAATGGATGCAGGTTAGGGTACGAGGGTGGTGCTGGTGAGCTTGACCGCACGCAGGGTGCCACGGTGGCGAGAGCACGATGGCGGAAAGCCACGTTCTGGCGCCGGCGTGTCGGCATTGGCCAGTGGTCAATGATGTGAGATAAACGTGACCCTATGCTAGCCTTAATGTGAGAAAGGAGTGAGTGAGACGGCTCGGTGGAGCACGGCCACGGCGAGCACGAGCATGGCGGCGCTCCGGTGATGATCGCGGCGACGGCAAACACGGCGTAGAGCTTACGACAGCTCGAATGCTGGTGCAAGTGAGTCAGGGAGGTGGAGGAGACAAAGGTAGAGCAGTGGGTGTGCGGTGGTGGCTGAAGGTGTGGTGGTAGAGCACGAGGGAATGCGGCGGCGCTCGGCAATGGCGACGACGGCACGGTGCTCTGCTCTACCCTAGCGTGCGCGAGAGAGGGCGAAGTGCGAGAGTGAAGTGAGGCGAGCACCAGGGTCACATGCCTTAACCCCCCACTCTGGCTCGGCTGACTAGGCCTACGCCAACTTACGGCCACCACACGACGCGCCTGGCCTGCCCCTGTTTGGCCACTGACGCCGTTTTAGTTCGGCATCAGGCCCATACGAACTCGACTGATGGAGCAACTTTGAGCAATCAATACTCCTAATCCATGGCAAGTTAGTGAAAACCATATTAGTGAAAGTTATAGACCTACGTGTGATCTATGAATTTGCTTTAGAAACATTTCCCAAATTCTCAATAGTTTGAGATCTACAATGCCCTAAAGTGTTGTACTTCAAACTGAAATCCTCGTTTTGACTTAGACAAAATTTTCAAATCCAAAATAGTATTTTCTTGCTACTTGTGAGCTGTTTTTTATCATGCTATGCACCAAATTAGACCTTGACCTAAAAATAAAAGTTGTTACTCTAGTCAAGTACTACAACTTTGCTTAAGGGTGCACTACCATGCAAACACGCTAGGCTATAGTTCAACTTAGGTCAAACATACAACTTGAAAATGATGAGTTACACTATAACCATGACTTAGAGGCCAAATTGGTCCAAGTCACGAATACCAAAGTTGTTCCATATGACATTCTAAACATGTTTAAAGTACTCCTAAGGTTCCACAAATATTTTATACATTGGTTACATGCAAACCCTAGCATATGTAAAGCATTTTAGTGACAACACATGCAATATAAGCAAACATAGAGATAATATTTGAGATACTCATGCTCATGAATGATCAATGATGCTTGTGATCATGCAATACCAATGCTAAATGCATGCTTAACACCTATGGTGTTACACCCAAGTGCCACTAGATGCAATCACTCAAGCAAATGCAATCTAAATCACTTCCAATCTCACTATAATGAAGAATCAAGGATGGGGATGAGTGGAAGGTGTTTATTTAGGCTCACAAGGATGTCAAGGATGTCAAAGTGCCAAGAGAGTGAGCCTAGGGCTGGCCAAGACCTTTAAATAGGTAGCCAACCATGAAAGAGTCATTGGCCCCCTTACTGCCTATCTTCTTGGGCCGACCGGACGCGTAGATGGAGAATGACCAAACACACGCACCCAGCGTCCGATCACCCATCGCCTTCCATGTGTCACCACCTTTGAATACCGTGCGTTGATCTTCAACGGTCAAAACTCAAAGCCAGTGTTGTTAATGAACGACCGAACGCATCGAAGAAAACAACCGGACTCGCCACCACGTAGAGTCCGATCATTTATAGAGAGCATCCAGAGAAGGATTTCTCTGATCGAACCTTTCTATCTCAAGCGCCATGCCTCCGCTATGCTAACGCCAGCTTACGTTAGTGCAAACCTGACACAGCCCCTGTGCGTCCGATAGTGCACGCACACCTACGTCTGATCGCCGCTACACTCTACGCCTTCTCTAGACAGCATGACCGTACGCATCCTCAGCGTCAGGTCGCTGCATCTGATCGCTGCACCGCACCCTTGGCCAAGTCTGCCAACTTGGCTAAAAATGACCGGACACGCCCGGGGTGAGTCCGGTCATGTGCCTTTTCCTCCTTTTCTTTTTCTATTTCCTTAATTGGTTCACCCTTGCTTCCAACTTGCTAACCACAATGTGTAGAACTTATGTGCACGTGTGTTAGCAATTTTCAAAGCATCTTACAAGGGTCAAGGTTAGCACACTAGGTTCCTAAATGCATATGAAAGAATCTTGTCACCTAGTGGCACTTGATAAACCATTTAGCCAAAGATTTTCTCTTTTTATAGTACGATTATCGGTCCTAAATATGATCACACTCTCTATAGTGTCTTTATCACCAAAACCAAAACCCTAACCAATACCTTTGTCTTGATCTCTATAGGGTTTTGTTTTTCTCTTTCTTCTTTTCCAAGTTGAGCACTTGATCATCACCATCCACCATGATCATCCTCTTGCTCCACCACTTGGAATGGACTGTCCTCTCTTGTCTACAGAATTAGCACTTAGGATTAGTCCATAGGTTTCATTAATTATATAAAACCAAACTAGGGCTTTCACCCACAAATCTTGCAATTTGCTGTGTTTGCTAGGTTCTTATTCTTCAATACACTCCCAGTAGGCAATGAGTTATGTGCCAAGCGCCAACATAAAACTTTGGTTTTTGATGGCATCTTCATCCTCTAGAGATGTTTCCATACATTCTGAATTCTTTGCACATCATAACAATTGCCACAACTTTCAAAGTAGTCTTCTCTATTTTTCTTTGTTTCAATCAACATCCTATATGCAGAACAAACAGTAAATAAACCATTTCTTTCATGATGCCATGCCCAACAATCTTCTTGTTTCCTCATGCTGAGTGGAATTTGGAGGATTACATCACTGTCTAAATCAAAGAAACAATTTGTCGGTGTTTTGGAACTGGGGGTCCCTCAACCGACGAGTGAATTTGTGCTGCGTGCTCCCGAACCGGATGGTGATGCAAAGAGACACAAGGTTTATACTAGTTCAGGCAATCGAGGCCCTACGTCCAGTCTGAGAGATCGATCTTGTATTCCTTGCACCGGAGTACTCGTAGTAGGGGGTTACAAGCTAGGTGAGAGAGGGAGCTAGCCCCAGGTCTCGGCGGGGGGGGGGGGGGGTGCGAGCTGCTTGAGGCGTTGTTCTCAAGCAGCGTGGAAGCATGTAGTTCTATTGGGGTATTCGTCTTTCTGTTCCTTGCCTTCCCAGAAATGGTACCGGCTACCTCCTTTTATAGCCACAAGGAGGAAGCCAGAAGTACATGAGAAGTTTACTATTCGCTGATGTATTCTGCTCCCTGGAGCAGCGTGGCGTCGTGGGAGTTCCCATCGGTGTCTAGTCGGTATGGTCTCCTAGGCTGGTGACATGCTGCGCTCCTGTACATCTGTCGACTTGATGAAGTGCCGAGGCCTGGTGGCTGTTGTAGTCGGTTGTGCCGAGACCTGCTGCGCTGAGGCCGAGACCCGCTATGCTGAGGCCTGCTGTGCCGAGGCCTGCTGTGCCGAGGCCTTTGCAGATGGCAATGCAGGGTCTTGGCGGCCATCGTCGTAGTTGATTTAGGCAGAACAGTGCGGAACGTGTGTCTACAGGATATGGTACCCTGTATTGTCAGTAAGGGATGGTAAAAAGGCGATTTGACCATTGTCCCGTCGCCCCTGTCGCAGCGCACTGCCGATCGTGGCTTACGTAGTGGGTGCAGCTGGGCGCATTGATTGGATGCGATAGCCTGCTAGAGCGACTTTTGAGGCGGAGGCGACGAGGTTGCGGGACGAGCCCAGCCTCGGACGAGGCAGAGCATGGCCAGCTCGCCCGAGGCCCTACCGGGAGTCTCGGGCGAGGCGGAACTCGGTCAGTTCGCTGGTCCCGAGGTCACAGGAACCTAGTTCTGACTCCCCATGTCGTGTTCGTCCTTGGTGCAGGAGTTTAGGCAGCACAGTAGCCGGTAACCTCTGCACAGTCCCATCGTGGATGGCAGGGCGCTGACGTGCTGGTCTGTCATTTCGCCGTACTGTGCCGTCATGTGGTTGTCGGAGTGGTTGAGCGTCTTGATTGGATGTGACAGCCTGCCAGAGCAGTCTAGTCAAAGCGGTGGTCGTGGGGCTGGTGGCGAGCCGGCCTCGTGCGAATCGGAGAATCGCAGACCTTAGCGAGGAGGCCTCGGGCGAATCGGAGAATCAGTACTCCTTCTGAGGCCTCGGCGAGGGGGCCTCGGGTGAATCGGAGATTTCTGGCTGAGACCTCGTTTGTCTTATTAGTTCTTGTTTTTAGGGTCTAAGCAATTTTTTGGGTCTTGCTTGGGGTACCCCTTCTCACGGTATCCGACAGTAGCCCCCGAGCCTTGGGGGGGGGGGGGGGTAGAGGCACTCCCCCTGAGGTTCTGACGAGAATTGGCTCTTGATAGTTCCTGTTGGGATGGTGCTCTGTATTTAAGATTTCGGTGGGTGCGCGCGAGCGTACCCACCGGGTGTTGGGGGGAGTGGAGGCACTCCCCCTGAGGTTCTGACGAGAATTGGCTCTTGATAGTTCCTGTTGGGATGGTGCTCTGTATTTAAGGTTTCGGTGGGTGCGCGCGAGCGCACCCGCCGGGTGTAGCCCCCGAGGCCCTGGAGGAGTGATTTCACTTCTTCAGGGGCTTTTTTCTCTTCCGAGCGAGGGGTTTTCATTGTGTTTGCCGAGCCCGTGGATGCGAGTTTGGATCGCTGGGCCTTGACGATGCTACGGGAAGAGCCCCTTAGCCTCTGCCTGGAGCGAGAGGTCCGTCAGGGGTTCCCCCGGCTTTTTGTATGACCCTCGCGCTTCCTTTTCGCTCGGAAGGAGGGGTGGAAGATGCCATGCTACCCTCGGTGGGCGCGAGCGATGGCATTTCTTGTGAGCTGTTATCGGGTAAGTCCGAGTGGAGGCCCATACCCCGTTCGCTGGGGGTCGGCTAGCGGTCCGGAGACGCGCTCCAAGAGTACCGGAGGGTTTCTCTAGTGGGTGCCGAGGCCGTTCGCTAGGCCTCGGTGGCTCGGTGCCTCCCTATGGTGGGATCCCATTTGGAGACCTCCCTGCCAGTCTCGGACACGACACAGGGCGTCCCAAGCGTTTCGCTTGCTTGGGCCTCGGCCTCGTACAGGCTCGCCCGTAGTCGCCCCTGACTCTGTTGCCCTGGGGCGGCTGTCGAAACCCCTAAGGGCCCAGCCTTCGAACCCCTGGACCATAATAGGCTTGGGTCACGTGTCTTTATCTTGGGTGCAGGAAGAGCCCCCGAGCCTCCGCACGGAGCGAGAGGGCGGTCGGGGGTCCTCCTGACTTTTTTATTCGTCTCCCGCACATCCTTTTCGCTCGGACGGGGGGTTGTTTTGCCGAGCCCACTTGTGCGCGAGCCTGAGCCGCTGGGTCTCGGCAAAGTTGCAGGAGGAGCCCCCGAGTCTCTCGCATAGAGCGAGAGAGCGATCAGAGGTCCCCCCTGGCTTTTGATTCGCCCCTCGCGCGTGAGGGTCTGTCTGCCGAGCCCCCCTCGGGTGCGAGCTTAGGTCGCGGGGTCTCGGCGTCTTTTGCAGAAGGAGCTCCCTAGCCTCTGCACGGAGCAAGAGGGCCGTCAGGAGTTCTTCTGGCTTTTTGAACGACCCTCGCGCTTCCTTTTCGCTCGGAAGGAGGGTTTGTTTTGCCGAGCCCCCTCGTGTGCGAGCCCAAGTCGCTGGGCCTCAGCAATGTTTCATAGGAAGAGTCCCTTAGCCTCTGCGCGGAGCAAGAGGGCCGTCAGGGATTCTCCTGACTTTTTGTTCGACCCTCGCGCTTCCTTTTCGCTCAGAAGGAGGGGTGGAATGTGCCACGCTACCCTCGGTGGGCGCGAGCGATGGCATTTCCGGTGAGCTGTTATCGGGTAAGTCTGAGTGGAGGCCCGTACCCCGTTCGCTGGGGGTCGGCTAGCGGTCCGGAGACGCGCTCCAAGAGTACCGGAGGGTTTCTCTAGTGGGTGCCGAGGCCATTCGTAGGGCCTCGGTGGCTCGGTGCCTCCCTACGGTGGGATCCCATTCGGAGACCTCCCTGCCAGTCTCGGACGCGACACAGGGCGTCCCAAGCGTTTCGCTTGCTTGGGCCTCGGCCTCGCATAGGCTCACTCGTAGTCGCCCCTGACTCTGTTGTCCTGGGATGGCTGTCGAAACCCTTAAGGGCCCAGCCTTCGAACCCCTAGACCGTAGTGGGCTCGGTGCCCAGTTCCTTTGCGTGAAAGGAATCGGGTGGGGGTTATTTTTCTCCCTACGGCTAACAACGACAGGCGCGTCTTTTGAGGCGGCTTTTTCGGGGAGGCAAAACGGCGCCTGCTGCTGCTGCGGTTGGACGCGACGTGGCGTCAGTCGACGAGACGTAACTGCAGGCGCAATTAATGAGGAGGGAGTTGGCGCGTGGGCGGTAAGACCGGATCTGGATTATATGCGCCGGATCTGAGGAAAACTTCCCCGATTTCGTCGCCCGGCGGTTTCGCCTCGTCCCTGCATAAATATGCAAAGAGCCTTGCCTTCCCCCTCCTTACCTTTTCCGCATTCGCTTTCGCTGCCTCCGTGCCATTGTTGAGAGCATAGAGCGGGGAGGAGAAGGGCGAGAGAAAGAGACTGAAAGAAAGAGAGAGAGATTACAGCCGTAGCAGCGTCCTCCACCGCGCAATGGCTGGTGGTCCCGTCATCACCCCAGCGGATCCCTAGGAGCGGTCTGACGTCACCGAGGAGAGGCTGCAGTCGCTCGTGGAGGCCGGTCTTCTTTGCCCGATCACCGATCCTGACGAGCCGGAGTGGATCGCTCTGGGGGACGAGTCGGAGCCAAGGCCGCATGACGGCTACGTGGTGAGCTTCGTCGTCTTCCACGAGCAAGGCCTCGGGTCGCCGGTGGACTAGTTCATGTGGGCGCTCCCGCATTACTATGGCGTGGAGCTTCACAACTTCAGCCCTAACTCCATCGCGCAGGCGGCCATCTTCGTCGCCGTCTGCGAGGGGTACTTGGGGATCGCTCCCCACTGGGAGCTGTGGCTCCACCTATTTCGAGCAACGTTCACCACCAAGCCGGGGGGAACCAAGGGGGCTCGGAGGTTGACGAGGGCCGGCGGCTGCACTCTTCACGTGCGCCAAGATCGGCAGTCCCTCTACATCCCGGCCCAGCTGTCATCGTCCAACCGTCGTTGGTACGACAGCTGGTTCTACCTCCACAATGACGACGGAGGACTTCCCCCTTATACCGGGCGGGTTGTAGAGAGTCAGCCAGAGAAGTGGGGATACGGCGTTATCAAGGTCGATCAGCCTAGGCTGGAACCGCTCTTGAGGGCCTTGGGGAAGCTGCGTGACCGCGGCCTTTCGGCGGCCGTGGTCGTGGTGGCTTTTCACCGCCGGAGGGTGCTGCCGCGGATGGCTCGGCGGCGGCGGCTGTTCGAGATGACCCCGAGCGATCCGGTCACCGGCACCAAGATGTCCGCCTTCGCCCTTACCGACGACGAGACCCTGCGTCGGGTGAGAGATGCGTTAGACGGGAAGCCGAAGATTGGCGATCTGATGTCGTTCCTGATGCGCCCGTCGCGGGGGTACATTCCACTGGTAAGTTGGATGTCACGGAGGCTTTCGCGGCTTTCTTGTTTTTCGCCTTTTTGTCTGTTGTCTTACTTCGTCGTTCCCACAGGGGATGAGAGACGTGCGAGGCTCCCCGCCGCCCGTTCCCGAGGACGCCCAGCGACAAGCCGTGAACAGGGCGCGCGCCGAGGAGCAGAAGAAGAAGAAGGATGCCAAGGAGGCGAAGCGCACAAAGAGGCTCCTCGCGCACGAAAAGCTAGACGCCCGTCGCCGGCGTCAGAAGCTCGATGGTCTCCCGTTGGAGCCGTCTCCCTCATCGTCGGTGTCGGAATCTTCGGGCGACGGCGGCGGGCGCGAGGTGGGGACGGCCTGCCTGGAACACCTTCTCGACATTAGGGAGATGGTGCCCGGGGCACCGGCAAGGAGCCTGACGCCCCTAGGAGGAGGTGTCCCGGGGCCGGTGGCGGCCCGTCCCGGGGCCGAGGCCGACACGCCCGAGGCGCGGGTGTCGGAGGAGCGTGCCGTCAGCCCGATGGGCTCGACGGTGGAGGTGGAGCGAGCGACAGTGGGGGCGACCCCATTGTCTCCGTGAAGGGTCGAGGAGGTGCCGGGGTCCGATGGAGGCCAGCTGGCACCGGTGGACACAGAGGCCGTGCTGCTGCTGCCACCGCCGCCGTTGCAGAGGAGGCTGGCGGTGTCGAAGCGGCTGCATCCCCGTTCACGGTAAGCGTCTTTTTCTGGTGGAGTCCGTAGTACTTCTTGTTTGCCCCTTGGTCGCATGCTGACCTTGGGAGTGCCTTTGCTTCCAGCCAGAAGCATCTGGTGGAAGATCCTGCCTTGGCGCCCCGTAAGGCGCTCAAGGTGAACGTTAGCTCCTCTACCCATCAGGCAGTGGAGGCACAGGCTGGCGTGCAGCGTGATGTGGCGTCGGGCGGGGCTGTTTCAGAGGAGGCGGCCGCCCAGGAAAAGGGTGCCGAGGTGGCTGCGGAGCGAGTGGTGGAGGAGCCCACGCCCCGTGATGTCGTGGGTCTTGGGGCGAGTGAGGCTGGGGCGTCCACCATTGCCGAGGCCATTGAGGGTGAGGCCAGAGCCCCTAAGACCTCCGAAGTCAGGGCGGTGGACGCTGGGGCCGCCGAGGTAGAGACGGCGGAGGCCAGAGCCCCCGGGTCCATTGAGGCCGAGGCGATGGAGATGGAGACGAAGCAAGTTTTGGCGCCGCCCCTGGTTCAGACAATCTTGTCTGATGATTCCTCCCATGGGAAGGAGGCGGCAGACGTCGAGGCGGCCAGTACCGCGGAGCAGCCAGTCCCAGATCCCGCCGAGGGGAGTTCGGCCCTTGTCCGGCTACGGCCCGAGCCCCGTGGGTGGAACTTCCCACGCGTTTTCTGGCGGAACCGGGCTGACCCTGAGGGGGAGCCCGTGTTCGCCCTTGAAGATGTCGCAGAGGGGGGGCGATGGGATACCCTCGAGCAGTACCACCGACTGGCAGTGCAGTCGCTGCAGACAGCGATGACTATTATGGAAGGGGACTTGCCCGGTGTCACCCAGGTAAGTACTTTCCTCTCTCGTGCCGCGTTGTTTTCTCTCCGAGCCCCCTCGCAGTATTTGACGTGCGTTTCTTACCTCTTTAGGAGCTCGAGACCCAGTCCCTTGGGAAATCGGTGTTCCTACGAAGGGAGAGGGATATCTGGGACCAGCTCCGGTGGTAGAAGGGCCTGCTTGCCGATGCCCAGGGGCTTTTGTCGGCGTGGAGTGCGGAAGTGGAGGACCTCCGCCTTCGTTGTGCGGACCTTCAGGCCGAGTTGGTCACGGCTAAGGAGCAGTCTGCCCCTCTAGTGGTGAAGATCAAGGAACTGGAGGAGGAGCGAGACTCCTTCAGGTCTCAGGCCCAAGATGCGACGGCCTCTACCAAGGCCACAGCCGGGCAGCTGGGTGCGGAGCAGAGCGAGCATCAGGCGACGAAAGTCGCCTTGGCAGAGGCTACCAAGGCGGCCGAGGCCTCTCGGGTCGAGGTCTCAGCCTGGAAGAGCAAGGCCAAGGGTAAGTTCCGCTGAACCGTGCTCCTTGTTCTTTTTGTTCTGGTTTGCGTTTGACTCCTGACCCCTCGTCGCGACGTAGATCTAGAGAAAGAGGCCTCCCAGGCGGCTGAGGCCTCCGTCGCAGCGCAAGCGGCGCTGGATGTTGAGGTCCGGGAGCATGAGGCGCTGCGCAGCGCTGTCCGTACCGCCTGTGAGGCCCTAGACGTCGAGGGAGTCCAATCAGCCAGCTCCCTTGGGAGCCGCCTAATTGCGTTGAGCGGCCACATCCACGAGAGGCTCCGGGGGGCGTTGCACATGGGTGTCAAGCGCGCCCTGGCCGTCGTCTCCTCGCACTACGCCATCAACCTCGAGGCTGTCAGCGATGGCTACGTGTTGCCAGAAGATGACGAGGAGGCTGATGCAGAGGTCGTGAAGCTGTTGGAGGCGGCCGAGGCACCTGGCACAGCGCTGGCCGGTCTATTTGAAGAAGAGGTTGTCCCTCCCGTGCCGGCCGCCGATCCTTGAGATTTGACCTGGGCCAAAAAAGGGGCCATGTAACCAAATTGAGTTAGTTGCCATACCGTGGCATTTTTGTGGCCGTCGAGGCCTTTAAAGTACTTGTGTATGTGCGTCTTTTAACCGTTTTCTATTCTACTTCCGAGCCTGTTCCCTCTGTCTCGATCTTGGGAACCCGCAAAGAAATTCCTCGGAACCTAAGCCGTCCTTTGGCGAAGGGTGGTGAGGGAGCTACCGTAGCCCAGAGGCGTAGGCCGTTCTCATGACTCGACCAGCCCTTTGGCCTTGGGACAAGCTTTTGGTCTTTGGGTTTCTTGTGAAGGTCCCGTCGGAGCGCGAGGGAGTTTGGCGTAGAAATTTTTTGAAAGACAATTAACAAACGGTGTTCGGGACTAAGGGGGTTCCCCCTTTTTAGCCCCCGAGGGAGGCTCGGCTTTGCAGAGGCAGAGCCGAGTCTCCCTTATAGTGCTATTGTGGCGTCGAGCCCCTATTGATAGACAAGCTCTCTGTACAGAACTTCCTCGGAGCCTACGCTGTCCTTTGGGTGAAAAGGTGGTGAGGGAGCTGCCGTAGCCTGGAGGCGTAGGCCGTTCTCACGGCTCGGCCGGCCTTTTTACCTTTGAGACGATCGTACGGTCCTTAGGTTCTATACAATCGACTTGTCTATAAGGGGGGTTCCTCGAAAGATTGTAACAACTAAGAACGCTTCTTTATTGTATTTCGAGAAACAATGTAAACAACGTTTGGAAGTTTAAGGGTAGAAACGACGTAGCTATTCTATGTTCCAAGCGTTGGTGAAGATTTCGCCCTTCTCGTTGGCTAACTTGTAGGTCCCGGGCTTCAGCACTTGAGCGACGATGTACGGCCCTTCCTAGGGTGGGGTCAGCTTGTGGCGGCCCTTGTTGCTCTGCCTCAGTCTCAGCACCAGGTCGCCCACCTTCAGGTCTTGGCTTCGGATGCGCCGGGCTTGGTAGCGTCGTAGGGCTTGCTGGTATTTGGCTGAGTGTAGCAGCGCGACGTCTCGGGCTTCCTCCAGTTGGTCGAGGGTGTCCTCGCGGGTAGTGCGGTTGCTTTGCTCGTTGTACGCATGTAGCCTCGGGGAATCGTATTCCAAGTCAGTGGGGAGGATGGCCTCGGCTCCATAGACCAGGAAGAACGGTGTGAATCCCGTGGCTTGGCTCGAGGTGTTTCTTTGGCTCCAGATGACTGATGGGAGTTTGGCAAGCCATTTCTTGCCAAACTTCTTCAACCGGTTAAATATTCTTAGCTTAAGGCCTTGTAGGATCATGCCATTGGCACGCTCTACTTGGCCATTCGTCCTTGGGTGTCCTACGGCCGACCAGGCCACCCGGATGTGGTGGTCGTCGCAAAATGCTAGGAACTTACGACCGGTGAATTGTGTCCCATTATCAGTGATGATGGTGTTAGGAACCCCGAACCTGTGGATGATATCCGTAAAGAACAGCACCGCTTGCTCAGATTTGATCTGAGTGATCGGACGAGCCTCGATCCATTTGGAGAATTTGTCGATGGCTACCAGCAGATGGGTATAGCCCCCGGGTGCCTTCTGTAGAGGCCCAACCATGTCCAGTCCCCACACAGTGAATGGCCATGTGATGGGGATGGTTTGGAGGGCTTGGGCCGGGAGGTGCGTTTGTCGAGCGTAGTACTGGCATCCCTCGTAGGAGCGTACTAGTTTCGTGGCGTCGGCCACCGCCGTTGGCCAATAGAAACCTTGGCGGAAGGCGTTACCCATGAGCGCCCAAGGCGCCGCGTGGTGCCCACAGACTCCCGCGTGCAAGTCCCAAAGTAGGGATTGGCCAGCCTCGGTGGTGATGCATCGTTGGAGAATACCCGATGGGCTACGCCTATACAACTCGCCGTTGCAGAGGACGTAAGTCTTGGCTCGTCGCGCAAGCCGTCGGGCCTCAGTTTTGTCTGCAGGAAGCTCTCCTCGAACGAGGCGATCAAGGAAAGGGACTCGCCAGTCCGTTCCTTGGTCGGCCTTGGGAGGCTCTACGTCAATCGCCATGGCCCTGGGCTCGGCTGGCGGGGTCTCGGTGGCAGAGGGGACCTCGGGACCTGCGGTGGGCTCGGCCGATGGGCCCTCTTCCGTCGCCGAGGCGTAGTCGACGGATGGCTTGTGGAGGTCTCTGGCGAAGACGTTCGGGGGGACCGGGGTCCGCGCCAACGCCATCTTTGCCAGTTCGTCTGCGGCCTCGTTGAACTTTTGCATAACGTGGTTGAGTTCGAGACCGTCGAACTTGTTCTCTAGGCGACGTACTATCGTGCAGTACGCCTTCATTTTGGGGTCATGGCAGCTTGACTCTTTCATCACCTGATCGACGACAAGCTGCGAATCACCCCGTACGTCGAGATGTCATACTCCAAGTTCGATGGCGATCTGCAGGCCGTTGACGAGGGCCTCGTATTCGGCCACATTGTTGGAGGCGGCGAAGTGAAGCCGGATCATGTAGCGCATGTGTACTCTAAGGGGCGAGACTAGGAGCAGGCCCGCGCCTGCCTCGATCTTCATTAGAGACCCGTTGAAGTACATGGTCCAACATTCTGATTGGATCTGAACGGGTGGCAGCTGTGTGTCGGTCCACTCGGCTACAAAGTTGGCCAGGACCTGTGATTTGATCGCTTTCTGAGGCGCGAAAGACAAGGTTTCCCCCATGAGTTCGACAGCCCACTTGGCTATTCTACCCGAGGCCTCCCGGTTTCAGATTATCTCTCCCAGAGGAAAAGACGACACCACAGTCACCGGGTGGGACTCGAAGTAGTGACGTAGCTTGCGTTGAGCCAAGACTACGGTGTACACCAGCTTCCTGATGTGGGGGTAATGCGTCTTAGTCTCGGAGAGCACTTTGCTGATGAAGTAGATAGGTCGTTGGACGGGTAGAGCGTGTCCCTTCTCCTGCCTCTCGACCACTACGGCCGCGCTGACCACCTGGGTTGTCGCGGTGATGTAGAGTAAGAGGTGCTCGCCCTCGGTGGGTGGAACCAGGACGGGGGGTTGGTGAGCATTGCTTTGAGCCTGGCGAGGGCTTCCTCGGCCTCGGTGGTCCAAGAAAAGCGCTCGGACTTTCTCAAGAGGCGGTACAGGGGCAGGCCTTTTTCGCCGAGGCACGAGATGAAGCGGCTTAGGGCCGCAAGGCATCCCATGACCCTCTGCACCCCTTTGAGGTCTCGGATCGGGCCCATGTTGGTCACGGCCGAGACCTTTTCCGGGTTGGCCTCGATTCCACATTCCGAGACTATGAATCCCAAGAGCATGCATCGGGGAACCCCGAAGACACACTTCTCGGGGTTGAGCTTGATGCCCTTCTCTCTAAGACATGTGAAGGCAACCTCCAAGTCGTCGACGAGATCATCGGCCTTTCTGGACTTGACTACGATGTCATCCACGTAGGCCTCGACGGTTCGCCCGATGTGTTCGCCAAAGACTTAGATCATGCACCGCTGGTAAGTAGCCCCTGCGTTTCTGAGGCCGAATGGCATGGTTATGTAACAGTACATGCCGAATGGAGTGATGAAAGAAGTCGCGAGCTGGTCGGACTCTTTCATCTTGATTTGGTGGTAACCGGAATACGCATTAAGGAAGGAAAGGGTTTCGCATCCTGCAGTGGAGTCGACGATCTGGTCGATTCGTGGTAATGGGAATGGGACCTACGAGCACGCTTTATTTAGACCAGTGTAGTCCACGCACATCCTCCACTTACCACTTTTCTTCCTAACTAATACAGGGTTAGCCAACCACTCTGGATGGAATACTTCCTTGATGAACCCAGCTGCCATGAGCTTCTGCACTTCTTCGCCAATGGCCCTGCGCTTCTCCTCGTCGAACCGGCGTAGGCGCTGCCTTGCCGGCCTGGAGCCTGCCCGGATATCTAAGGCGTGCTCGGCGACCTCCCTTGGTATGCCTGGCATGTCCGAGGGACTCCATGTGAACATATCGATGTTCGCACAGAGAAAGTCGACGAGCACGGCCTCCTATTTGCTGTCGAGGGTGGCGCTGATCTTTAGTCCTCGGCCGTCGGGGACGGTGGGATCGACAGGGACGAGCTTGATGGCTTCCGCGGGCTCGAAGGTCCCGACGTGCCGCTTGGCGTCGGGAACCTCGCTATCAAGCTGGTCGAGATTGGTGATGAGGATCTCGGACTCCACGATGGCCTCGGCGTACTCGATGCACTCGACGTCGCAGTCGTATGCATGTTCGTACGTGGACTTGACGGTGATGATGCCGTTGGGGCCTGGCATCTTGAGCTTGAGGTAGGTGTAGTTGGGGACCGCCATGAACTTGGCGTAGCACGGGCGCCCCAAGATGGCGTGGTAAGCCCCCTTGAATCCAACCACCTCGAAGGTGAGGACCTCCTTGCGGTAGTTGGATGGAGTGCCAAAGCAGACAGGTAAGTCAATGCGCCCGAGGGGTCGTGTGCGCTTTCCTGGCACGACGCCGTGGAAGGGTGCGGAACCGCCTCGGAGCCATGACTGGTCGAGCTCCAGGAGCTCTAGAGTGTTGACATAGAGGATGTTGAGGCCGCTGCCTCCGTCCATGAGCACTTTGGTAAGTCGGGTGTTGCCGATGATTGGGTCGACGACAAGCGGGTACTGCCCGGGGTTTGGAACATAATCGGGGTGGTCATCCCGATCAAAGGTGATTGCCTCCCGAGACCAATCGAGGTACCGAGGGGTGGCCACCTTGACCGAGAAGACCTCCCGGCGTTCCCTCTTTCGCTGGCGCGCCGTGAGGCATGCCGAGGGTCCGCCAAAGATCATGAAGGCGTTGTGTACCTTGGGGAACCCATCATCTTTATTACCGTCCCTCTCGTCGGCGCCCCTTTTCCTGGCCTCATCGTCGTCGGGCAGCCCGAGCCTGGCGTAGTAACGCCAGAGCATGGTGCACTCCTCGAGGGCATGCTTCACCGGACCTTGATGGTAAGGACAGGGCTTTTTAAGCATGTCGTCAAATAGCCCGGGGCCCTGGGGGCCTCGGGGATTCCTGTGATCTGCTGTGGCGACATGGCCGGCCTCGAGGGCCTCCTGCTTCCCTGGGCGACCCTTCTTCTTTCTCTTGGGGACGCAGGTGGGCGAGGCCTCAGGGGCCTCGTCCTTCTGCTTCCCCTTGGCATCGTTGTTGGGGAAGATGGCCCCAACCGCCTCTTCGCCCGAGGTGAAGTTGGTGGCGATGTCGAGGAGTGCGGCCGCTGTGGTGGGTATGTTCCAGCCCAATTCTCAGACTAGGTCTCGGCAGGAGGTGCCAGAGAGGAATGCTTGGACGATTTCCGAGTCGCTGACGCGGGGCAACTCGGTACACTTCTTGGAGAAGCGCCGGATGAAATCTCGAAGAGACTCGTCCGGCTTCTGGCGACAACCTTTGAGGTCCTAGGAGTTCCCGGGGCGCACGTAGGTGCCCTGGAAATTCCCGACGAAGACCCTCACCAAGTCGTGCCAGTCGTGGATCTGTGCGGGGGGAAGGTGTTCGAGCCAGGCTCGCGTTGAGTCTGACAAGAACAAGGGGAGGTTGCGGATGATGAGTAGGTCATCGTCCGCACCACCTAGCTGACAAGCCAGGCGATAGTCGGCTAGCCATAGCTTGGGGTTCGTCTCGCCGCTATACCTTGTGTGGTTGGCAGGTTGTCGGAACCGGGTTGGGAAGTGAGCATTGCGGATGGCTCTACTAAAGACCCGAGGGCCAGGTGGCTCGGGAGAAGGACTGCGGTCCTCTTCACTGTCGTAGCGACCGCCTCGGTGTGGGTGGTAGCCCCGGGCGGCTCCGTCATCGTGGCGCCATCGCCTGCCAACTACTTTGTGGTCGCCTCATGCCTCGCGTTGGTCTCTAGGTCGATCGCGCACCGAGGGGGCCCTGTTGACCGTCGGCGCGCGAGCAACCTTGGGATGGATCGAGGCATCCTGGCCCCGGCGAGGTTGCGCTGTGGGCTGCTCCGAAGTGCCTCCGCGCTGACGGGAGGCGGAACTTTCGGCCTGCTGCACCGCAGCGGTCTCGAGGAGGTCGCGGAGCTCTTCGCGGACCCGTCGCCCCTAGTGGTGGAGGGCTCGGGCATTGCTCGGACCAGCATCGCAGCTGCCGCGACATTCTGGCAAGCGCGGTTAAAGATTGGGGGTGGCTCTCCCCCCTCGTTGTCGTTGATGCGGTGATGGACGTCGCGGGCCCTCCGTCGGGCTCCTCCGCCCTCACCGCGCCCTTGCTGCTCCTGCTCGAGAGTGTCCTAAAGTTGTTGCAGAAGGAGTCAGTCTTGTTTGACCTTGGCTTGAAGCTCATGGAGCTGCTCCAGGTCTGGGCGTCGATGCTCTCCGCGGACAGGATTCTCGTTCCGTGCTACCGGGGCTTCGAGGCGCGGAGGTGTGGCATCGCCCGCCCCTGCCTGGGGCGGGGAATGGTTGCCTGTCCTCTCGCCCTCTTCGCCCGCCCCTGGCATCCCGAGCCCGACATGGAAGCACTCGCGAAACAGGTCGTAAGTCCC
Source organism: Miscanthus floridulus (assembly GCF_019320115.1). Lineage (NCBI taxonomy): Eukaryota > Viridiplantae > Streptophyta > Magnoliopsida > Poales > Poaceae > Miscanthus > Miscanthus floridulus. Next base: position 106,785,697 of record NC_089595.1, read on the forward strand.
TTCGTCGTCGGAGTCGGAGTAGCCAAAGCAATAGTCGCTTGCAGTCATGAAGCGACGCATGGCTTCGGGGTCACAAAGACCCAAGAAGTCTGCTCCGGCCCACTCCTCGTCCTCTTCCAAGGACTCGGCATGGGCGTGCGTCGATGTTGCGGGGGAGAAGTCGAGGGCGAAATGTTGGTGGAGTCCTGAGGGCTCTGCGTGCTTGGAAGCGTAGGCGGAAGCAAAGGCGGCGGCGGCGTTTATCAACCCGAAGGGGTACGGGGATGGTGCCATTGCCGGGCGCCGCTCCACCGGGGCTGGTCCCTCAGGAGGTGGCGGGACAGAGCTTGATGACGAGGCGTCGCCGTGCGTCGCCGGAATCTTTCCCTTGCCCAAGCTCAGGTTAGATAAGTCCCCGACCAGGGACTCTATACCAACAGCTGGGCAAGGGATACCAGTGGAGTGCGGCACGTTGCCCCGAGCTTGTGTGGTGTCGGGGCGGTTCCGCTCGCGTCGCGCCTGGCGAGTGCTACGGGAGCCGCGGCCCGGACGCTGCCTGCGCCTAGGCTGCAGGGCCGTGGTAACGTCGTCGAGCGGTGGAGCTCGGGGTGTGAGGAGTACCATATCATATTCACATCCTAGAGACATGAACTCTAGGCTCCCGAACCATACCACCGTGTCGAGACGCAACGGTCGTACGGGGTCTGCCATCCGGAACTTGCTGGGACGATGAAGCTAACACGCAGCGGCCCCTACCTAGCGCGCCAACTGTCGGTGTTTTAGAACCGGGGGTCCCTCAACCGATGAGTGAATTTGTGCTGCGTGCTCCTGAACCGGATGGTGATGCAAAGAGACACAAGGTTTATACTGGTTCAGGCAATCGAGGCCCTACGTCCAGTCTGAGAGATTGATCTTGTATTCCTTGCACCGGAGTGCTCGTAGTAGGGGGTTACAAGCTAGGTGAGAGAGGGAGCTAGCCCCAGGTCTTGGCGGGGGGGTGCGAGCTGCTTGAGGTGTTGTTCTCAAGCAGCGTGGAAGCGTGTAGTTCTATTGGGGTATTCGTCTTTCTGTTCCTTGCCTTCCCAGAAATGGTACCGGCTACCTCCTTTTATAGCCACAAGGAGGAAGCCAGAAGTACATGAGAAGTTTACTATTCGCTGACGTATTCTGCTCCCTAGAGCAGCGTGGCGTCATGGGAGTTCCCGTCGGTGTCTAGTCGGTATGGTCTCCCAGGCTGGTGACATGCTGCGCTCCTGTACATCTGTCGACTTGATGAAGTGCCGAGGCCTGGTGGCTGTTGTAGTCGGTTGTGCCGAGACCTGCTGCGCTGAGGCCGAGACCCGCTATGCTGAGGCCTGCTGTGCCGAGGCCTTTGCAGATGGCAATGCGGGGTCTTGGCGGCCATCGTCGTAGTTGATTTAGGCGGAACAGTGCGGAACGTGTGTCTACAGGATATGGTACCCTGTATTGTCAGTAAGGGATGGTAAAAAGGCGATTTGACCGTTGTCCCGTCGCCCCTGTCGTGGCACACTACCGATCGTGGCTTACGTAGTGGGTGCAGCTGGGCGCATTGATTGGATGCGACAGCCTGCTAGAGCGACTTTTGAGGCGGAGGCGATGAGGTTGCGGGACGAGCCCAGCCTCGGATGAGGCGGAGCATGGCCAGCTCGCCCGAGGCCCTACCGGGAGTCTCGGGCGAGGCGGAACTCGGTCAGTTCGCTGGTCCCGAGGTCACAGGAACCCAGTTCTGACTCCCCACGTCGTGTTCGTCCTTGGTGCAGGAGTTTAGGCAGCACAGTAGCCGGTAACCTCTGCACAGTCTCGTCGTGGATGGCAGGGCGCTGACGTGCTGGTCTGTCATTTCGCCGTACTGTGCTGTCGTGTGGTTGTCGGAGTGGTTGAGCGTCTTGATTGGATGTGACAGCCTGCCAGAGCAGTCTAGTCAAAGCGGTGGTCGTGGGGCTGGTGGCGAGCCGGCCTCGCGCGAATCGGAGAATCGCAGACCTTGGCGAGGAGGCCTCGGGCGAATCGGAGAATCAGTACTCCTTCTGAGGCCTCGGCGAGGGAGCCTCGGCGAGGGGGCCTCGGGCGAATCAGAGATTTCTGGCTGAGACCTCGTTTGTCTTATTGGTTCTTGTTTTAGGGTCTAAGCAATTTTTTGGGTCTTGCTTGGGGTACCCCTTCTCACGGTATCCGACACAATTCCTTACAACTCAACTTTCCATGTCATAGAAGTGTGATCAATCAGCTCACTGACTAGCACTGGAGGCTTAGGAACTTTAGAGGCTATAGGTCTGAACATTCTAGTTCTTGGTATCCAATTGCAAGCCCATATTAAAGTGGTTTCACCATCTCCGATGCGCTTAATCAGTCCTTGTTTCAACACATCAATTCCATCACATATTTCTCTCCATGTCTTAGATGGCTTGGAACAAATATGCGCACTAAGAAGATCACCTGAGGGGAAATAAATAGCCTTTAACAATTGTGAGCATAGCGATTCAGGATTAATAAGAATGCGCCAAGCCTGGTGAGCTAACAGGGCCAAATTGAAAATTTCTAAATCTCTAAATCCCATTTCCCCCGTATACTTAGGTTGGACCAACTTCTCCCATGCTACCCAATTTGTTTTCCTTTTACCTCTATCGCTTCCCCACCAAAATTTTTGCAACAGAGAATTTAAATGTTCACATAATCCCTTAGGCAATCGGAAGCACCCCATGGTATATGTAGGAATTGCTTGGGCGATAGGTTTTATTAAAACTTCCTTCCCTCTAGCAGACATAATTTGTTCTATCCAACTCCAAATTTTATTCCAAACTCTATCCTTAAGATACTAGAAAGCTCCATTTGTTGATCTTCCTATTCCTACATCAGTAGGCAAACACAAATACTTTTCATTTAAATGGCGACAACCTGCCCAGTCTAAATGATAAGGGCTCCTACGAACTGCATACTGTGCTCATTATGGGCCGTCCAACGTCTGCACTTCGTTCGGCGCAGTATCCACTTTGCCGTTCGGCGCGCGGCTCCCGTCCGAGTGAGCGTGGACAGATGATTTCCACTTCTACCCTGCCCGCAAAAATCTTTTTTTCCACTTCCCTATTCCGGACCGGAATCCGCAATTTTTTTTAAATTTTAACACTTTTTGTAAACTAATTTTGAATCTAACACTATTGGTTTTTTTTTCTCAAAACTAACACTTTTGGCCGCGCCTATTGCCATGGCGCGGCAAAATGCTTGTGCCGCGCCATGCATGTTGGCACGGCTGGTGGCTGACGTGGCGACGATCGGAAAGGCTGACCGGCTGATGTGGCAAGGCCTACCACGTCACTGATCTTGGCGGGGCAGTGTCGCGCCCTGATCCGTGGTGCGGCAGAGCCGAATAAAAGCCCTACGGCCAGTCCCGCCTGCCCGAGCAGCAAGGCCGCCTACCCGTGCCTGCTCGCGCCTAGCCGCCGTGCCCATCGCCGCACCAGTGCCAGCCAGCCAGCCCACGACCACCTCCCTCCCTCCCTTCTCTTCCATTCCCTGGTCGCCTCCCTCCCTCCTCGGCCTCGTTCAAGGTAATGACGCACTTTTTTCGTTTGAATGGTGGATAGGAATATTATTAATGGGAGTTAAGGTTAGGAGGAAAATTATGTTTGAGAACTATGGGCTACTGTTTGGAGGAAGATATTAGTTTGATTTTATCAATGTTAAGGTTAATTATTTAGTTACAAGTATGTTTACCATGTATAATTTTTTTGCTATAAGTGTTGGTTATATTATTTTAGTTACAATGCAAATGATTATATTTTACAATAATTTGTGTTGTTTTAATTGATATTTAATTTGAACCATTTTATTAGATGGAAGACATGTTTCGGAAGCAGTTGTGGCGAAAACAGGGTTGTCCTAGAGAATTGTACCCCGACGAGTCTAGCAAAGATGTCCCCATCCCTCCTGAACTCCATGTTCCTAAATGTGACTGTGGTCGTCCGACCGACGTGTTTCAATCGAGACATCCGGACACATCGGCTCGTTGGTTCTACACATGCAGTCGTTTTAATGTAAGTAATTGTTTTCGTATGTTTTTTCTTCATTTGTATTACAAGGTTACTAGTATTTTGTTGGAATTTTGTTGTGTAGGCCCATGAGAGGTGCTTTTTCTTTTAGTGGATCGATGGTGCAGACAAGTTTGACCTCAGGTACCTTCTTTTCGACGATCGGTGGAGTGGGCAACATCTAGGAGAGCACTTCGAGCGGTGGGTTCCACCTCCCCCTAACCCCCCTCCAATGACGGCTAAGGAGAAGCACTTAGCCGCAGTTAGACGACTTGAGGAACCTCCTCTGTGCGATTGTGAAGATCGAGCTATGATAAACCCTGAGAATACATTAAAGTTTGTGTGTCCAAACAAGCATGAAGTAAGTGCAGAGTGTATATGTTGAAATATTGAGCTATATGTGTTCATGTACTAATGTCACCTTATTTAGGTGTATTCAATGACGAAGTGTCGTTTCAAGGAGTGGTTGTATGGTCCAAAGAACTAATGGCTAGAAGAACCTCCAAAGGCAAAGCAAAAGAAGAAAGAAAAGTTAATTTACAAAGCACCTCCAGTCAAGTGCGAATGTGGTGTTAAATCCAACTATGGTCTATTCCCTTCGAAGCTTGAAATAGGCAATTATTGCGGCCATATGGTTGACTATGATGAGGTTGGTTATTTTTGTGGTAACCATGAAATCGTATTTTGTTTCTTTTGCTAAGACATATATGATATAATTTTTCATTTGAACAGAGCACTAGGAAATATAGGTGTGAATGTTATGATGGTCAAGCTAAGTTCTTGGATGAACTGAAGGGGAAGCTAGTAATTGCATGGAAGAGGGAATATGGACCTGACTACGTTAACCTATTCGTTAAACATCACAAAGACAAGATGCGTGAGTTTGCTAGATAATGCGGTATTTGTAACCCGGTCGATGTTGAGCTTAACAAATGGGGATTAGAGAGACGGATGACATTAGAGGAGGAGAGGGCAAGGAAGGAGGCAAGGGAGGAGACGAGTACAAATGTAGGTCTTGAATGAGCATGTTGTTGCATTATGTGCCAGTGAGTGCTTGAAAGCCTTTTTTTTGTTGCCTGATTTTAAATGTAATATAATCACGTTGCTAACTGATTGCATTTTATACATGAAGAGATTGAATGCAGCGAGGAACATGCTGTAGAGGTGGCTCGTGCAAGGTATGAGGAAAAGAAGTTAGATGAGCACAGAAAGCGAGCTGGTTGCACCGTTGAATCACTGATTGTGTTGTCTGATGAGGGGGACGAGGATGAGGGCGACACTGCTAGATTCAGGGAGCTCATCGCTCTAGCAGAGGCGGGCTTACAGGTGGAGGAGGCTGAGGATGACACTGGCAGACTGAGCGAGCTCATCGCTCTAGCAGAGGCAGGCTTATAGGCGGAGGAGGAAGAGAACGCGTTCTTTTCTTAGGCCGCAGATGAAGCGAAGGCCCTTACTATAGGCGAAAGGCAGATCAGGGCATTGTAGGTGAGCCTAGCCACAGCAACAGGGTTGTGGTTGAGGATTGGTACTCGGACGATGAGTTTCTTACTCAATATGTTTTTGACTGAGGGTTTTTGATTGCGTCATCTGTTAGTTCCATGCTTTATTAATGATCAATGTAGCTATATACTAGAAATTTCATTGTGTTGTCTTATTTCCTATTTGAACTATTGATGTATTGTACCCATGTATCATGTACTCAGATTACCCATGGTCGATCTTAAGTGATCCCATCTGTTTGTATCATGCGTTGAGAATTTCTAAAACTTATTTCGAATACGATTCGACACTGGTTCTGCCACGCCATAGCCCACGGTGCGGTAGTGACGCGCCATGACTTACGGCGTGGCAGCACCTGGACGCGGACAGAAACCGACCAGCCTCAATTGCAACTGAATGGGAGTTGCTGTCGGTGCTGTAAACAACTACAATTGCTACCACGACCATGCGTAAGTTGAAATGAATATAAAGCAGATAAATGGACGACAAGTTGCCACATAACATTTTCATCGGTTAAGAGGACAACAATATTCATTCGACATAAGTACGACATAACGAACTAAGTCCTAGGAATGTAAGGATCCCTCGAACGCCTCTTCAAAACCTCGTCGTTCGGTGGAAGAAGTGGGGTCGTCGTACTCCACCTCAAGAAGGGGGTACATCTGGTGCAGTTTGGGAGGGGCCATTCTGTTACAAATTGATATACAAAGGGTTAAAGTATTCAAATTAACATTATGTAGCATTACAAAATTTGAACTACTTGTTATGCAATGCAACCACAATATGAAAGCACCTGCTGCCCTCGTCTTCTATACCTACTAGCCTTGTGACCAGATTCTTTGCAAACAGAGCAAAGATTCCTACCACAAGTCTCGTTGAAGTCCCTCCCTCTGTACATGTCTTCACCATACTCTCTCATAGCGTCTATGTCCCCCTTGAGTCGTTTCTTCTTTCCTCCTACCCTTCCCTACCTTCATTAGATCCGGATGTGGCACATAGTCATAACCATTATAAGGTGGCCACTGTATCGGGTCAAGGTATGGCTCGAAGCTCATCTCCCAAATACTAACGGTGTTCGAACGAAGATACAAGGGTGACATATATGGCAGATCCTCATAGTTGTACCCGCGAACTCTGTAGACCGTGATCATATGAGAGCATGGGGCATGCATGATCTGAGGGATGCTGCAACTACACTCTACCTTTTCAAGATCAACTCGGTAGTTTCATCCACCATAATGTTCGCCGCCCAAGCTTATGCCACCCTTGCCCCATACACTGAAGATATGGTGGCGGGGTCCATATGGCTCGGCGGTGTGCTGCTTGGCCAATTCCTTGGCCTCCTTCAAATGTTCAGCTCTGGTCTTTCCAAAACGCTCCTGCTCAGCTATATTCCTTTGCGCAAGTTCCCACCTCTTGACAAAATATTCGTTGCACTTATGAAAGGAGAACTCAATAATTCTATACACAGGCAACGATCGAACTCTAGTGAATACACGATTGAAGGACACTAAGGAGTTAGTGGTCATGATGCCATACCTAAAACCCTCCTCGCCATATGCTAACGTCCACTGAGCCTTCTGTTCCATCTACGCCTCTAACTAGGCCTTTTCCGCTTCATTTACCATCTTATCTAGTTCTCTCTTTGTCTTCTTGAACTGGTGCTCTGTACGTACACAACATAGAACCTTTACCTTGTCACATACCTCCTGCTTCCGCTAACGCCTTCAAAATTAGCGGCAAAGTGTTTCATGCACCATCTATGCACTAGAGGCGGGAACACATCTATATGCTTAGCTGCAGCATTAAGAAGCCCGGCGTGATAGTCCAAGATCAAACATATAGTGCGAGATGGGCCAAACACTTATACACGTAGAAGTCGCATGAACCATGACCACGATTCATTGTTCTCTCCCTCTGCTAAAGCAAAAGCCATGGGTACTATCTGGTCCTCAGGATCAATAGCAGCAACAATCATCAAGGTGCCCCTGTACTTTGCTATCAGGAAAGTGCCATCAACAAGTACGACTAGCCGATAAAACTAAAATGCATATTCCATTTGCACGAACGACCAGAACACACGATAGAGGACATGCCTCAACGGGTCTCGAAAACACATCCCTCTAGTGCACACAAACCATTTCAAGCTAGGGTTGTAGTAATGCATTGCACATAAGATGCGGGGCACCCTGTTGTACGCTTCCTCCCAACTACCCCATCGAATCGCTAGGGCAATTTGTTTAACACGCTAAGTCTTTTCGTACTTCACATTATACTTAATGAATCCAGATATAGACTGTTGTAAAGAAGACACCGAAATGTTGTTATTGTCATCAACTAGCCCCAATATACGACAGACAAGGTAATGTGCAGTGAGCTACTGATGATTTTCCTTCCCCCTATTTGATAGGCAAGTATGGGGTTCAACAACTTTACTTATCTTCCACTTGCCATCACTCTGTCTCTTTCGTGCATTTAACCTCCACATACAACCGTTTTTACATATCATGTGGTACCTCAACTCCTGGTCCGAATGAGTGACGGTGTACGGCCTATGGTGATACACAACATGGTTCTAAAGAAAGTGCTTCATCTCTGACATTATATTGAATATCATCCCCTTCCTAAGGGTTTCTTTCTTATGGTCATACAATGATTTCCTACACATCTAGAGACCGGTGTCACAAACTACCATATCCGTCATGCTGACATCCCTATAGTTCGGAACACCACTGAAAGGTACGTTCATCGACCTTAGTTGCTCAAGCTCAGTCACTGTGTAAGGTGGTGGTGGAACATACTGTAAAGCGCCTCCTATTCTACCCCATGAATCATAGGAGTACCACCCTCTAGCAAATCTGTGACTAGTTTATCCTGAGCCGGCATAGCATGAAGTACCTCAGTTGGTACTGGTAATGGCATAGCATGAATCGGTACTGGTATGACATCAATCGGTGTTGGCATAGCATCTGTACCTCCTTGGTCATCATCAGAATCGTCTGAATCACTACTAACTACATCACCGATCCTGTCATCCTCCTCCTACTCCTCCTCTTCCTATTCGAACTCATTCACATCGAAGTCATTGCTTATACAGCCTACTGTAGTTGAATGAAACTGCTCATGCGTCAACTGACCATCCAAATTCATGTTATCCTGAGTTGCTTCCTCTTCGACCCCTAATTCTTGTTCATTGCCTCCAAAACCATCAATGGATGGACCGTCCTGAACACCCTACATCCTGTATCCATTCTCCACCACCACCTCAACCATGGGCACATTGGAACCTTAGAGCACCCTAGTGTAGTGGGACCAGTGAGCAGGGTCACGCAAGGGCTTGAGGACATAGTGTGCCCTAGTCTTTCCAATATCAAACCTCTCCTTCAGTGTGAAATCACCGCCAAACTTTGCATTCAAACGGATACAAAGGTCATTAAAGCTAGGAGGTTCATCAAACCATTCCAATTCTTCTTTCATATCCTCAAACATACCATCTTCTCTCCTAACACTTCCTCCGTATAAAACTCTAACACAACAATCCATCTGCAAAAGCATTTTAAAAAACTCCACCAAGTTGTCGAAATCGTCGTACGTAATGTCCATAATAATATTAATACATATTCTAACTATAACTATACTAACTAATCTATACAAGGCTAACTACAACAACTAATTAGACTAAATCTAATGTATAACTAGACTCACTAATTGTAATAAATAAACTACCTAACTTTACTATCTATACTAACTTATTATATTACCTATACCAACTAAACTAACTAACTTTACTAACTACACTTTACTAATTATACTAACTTTATTTATTTTACTAACTTACTATACCAACAATATCGATTCAATCAATAAATACACTAGGGGAGTACCTCGCGGCAGCGGTGCTTGTCCTCGGCGATGGTGGCACGCTAGACCAGGCCAAGAGGAGTGGGCGCTGGCCTCGACGGGCGCGGCGGCCAGCCGCCGTGCGTGGCCGGAGGGGGTGGCGCGCCGGCGTGCGGGCGCGGGGGGTGCAGCAGGCGTCCGGCGGCTGTGGCAAGCCGGCGTTTGTCGTGTGGCGGCCATCGTGATCGGCGGTGAGCAGGCCCTACCGGCGACTGGCGCGGGCAGATAGCCTTGCTGCTCGGGCAGGCGGGACTGGCCGTGGGGCTTTTATTCGGGTCTGCCGCGCCACGGATCAGGACGTGGCACTGCCGCGCCAAGATCGGTGGCGCGGCAGGCCCTGCCACATCAGTCGGTCAACCTTTCCGGTCGTCGTCACGTCAGCCACCAAACGCGCCACCATGCATGACGTGGTACATGCATTTTACCGTGCCATGACAATAGGCGCGGCCAAAAATGTTAGTTTTGAAAAGAAAAAAAACGAATACTGTTAGATTCAAAATTAGTTTATGGTCCCATTCGCGGGTTTGAAACTTCGATGCATTGGAAGTTCGTTCTTCCACAAGTTCTCTTACATTTAGTAAGCCAGCGGCGAGAGAGAGAAAAATACTGTTACGGCTGAATGGCTAAGCCGAACAGGAACCGTAAAAAGTATTAAAATTAAAATAAATTCGAATCCGCCGCCGGCCTCCTCCCATCCCGTGTGCCATGTCTATATTTGCCTGCAGCCGCTTCATCGTCGAGCCCGCTCCTTCATCTCCTCCTGCTATCGCCGCTGAGATCACCTACGGGATCCGCTTCTGCGACCATCCTCTGCCGCAGTCTTCCGCCTTCCACTGCCTTATCCCAGGATTTGCTCCGACCGGCGACCACAGCTGACGCTGGTGCCTCGCAGCCCAATCCAACCCACAGAGTCCGTCGCCGGTCATCCCTGCCACCACCAATCGTCTGCACCCGCGGTCGGGCGCCGCGCGCCATAATTTCTTATGCGGGCGCCTCCATTTAGCTGCACCCGCATGCCCGGGCCACCAGATAAGCACGCCACCGCCGCTGTCCGCCCGATTCACCGCCGTCGGCTCGGCTCTGCCATTTCTAGACAGGGTTGGTGCCGGCGGCGCGGGCTGCGCGCGTCCTGCAGTGAAGACCGCCTCAGCGCCCTCACCGACGACATCCTGTTCCTCATCTTGCGCCGTTTCGACACCCGCACTGCGCTAGCCACCGCGACCCTCTCGAAGCGCTGGACCTGCCTCCCACGTGGTCTCGACTCCCTTGATTTCAGGGTCAGTGACATACTCTCGCCGCGGTACCACCGTTGCATTCGTGTCCACCGCGAAGGCGCTCGTTATACTTATGGTCTCCAAGTCAATCTCAAGGCGATTTGCGACAGCATCGAGCGTTATCAGCGCCGTGCCATGCGCACTATGGCCGCGTCCATCAAAAACTTCCTTGACGCGGATGATGATCACGACAGAGGTGCTCTAGGTCTCCGGAGTGTCCGCAAGCTGAGGCTTGAGTTCTTTGCTACCCAGTGTTCAAGTGGCATCAATAGATTGATAACCAAGGCTGTTGATTCATGGGGAGTCGAGGATCTGGAGGTTTCAGCTAAGAGTATGTTCCGGCGACAGGATGCTCACAGTTTCTCTCACCATGGCCTCTGCAATAAAAGGGCGTACCCAGCGCAGAGCTCTCCCCTCTCTGTGCGGGGTCTGGAGAAGGGTGTCGGTGGCAAGCCTTACCCTCGCCTGTGCAATATGATGAGACCGCGACTCGAACCCGGGACTTTCCGGTCATAGACGGTAAGACTCTACTGCTTGCACCATGGCCTCTGCAATAATTCGCAAAATTCTCAACTGGGAAGTTTGAAGCTCACAGCCTGCTATTTTCCGCCATTGAAGGGATTCCATGCACTCACTAGTCTGGTTTTGTAAGATTTGCCCAAGTCCACTCCAACCTCAGCCTATGAATCTATTTTCACCTTGTGCCCTCAGCTACAATCATTGCATCTCAAGTCCTGCATGCTCAACCAAGGCGTTGTAGTGGTCGATGCTCCTAGATCAGAGATCAAGCAGCTTATCATGGAGGATTGCTCATTTGGATGGTTCAAGCTGCACACTCTCCCAATGCTTGAGAGCATGGCTATTGTTGACACTACAGTGATTTACAGGCTGAGCTCCTTCCCATACCTCAGACATTTCAGTCTTACCAAATGCCATGGCATCTTAAAAAGCCGTACCATTCGCTTTACACCAAATTGGGACCTTGATCGATATCTTGGAGGCAGCTCAGGAATAACCAATCTTGTTGTCCGCTTCACTGGATATGATAGATGGTTTAAGCCATGGAGCCCTGCGCTGTTGTTACCTAAACTCAGGAGGCTCCTGATTGCTGATGTGCCTTCATCATATCCTGGGATGTCTCTTGGCCCCGCCTCCTCATCGAGGCGGCGCCATGCCTTGAGAGCCTTCACATCCATATTAGCCCTTGGGAAGAGGATCCTTGTGATGACATTGCATGGCGATCCCCTAAGTTCTGCCATAATCAGCTTAAGGAGTTGGTAATGGTTGGTTTTGAGGGAACAGAAAGACAGATTTACTTTGTTAACTTTGTTACAGAAGTATCGACATCGTTGCAACTTGTTTCTTTGTACAAAAAAGGGCATGTTCAGGACATGGGGCGTTGGGACTGGGCCATGGTGACACAACGATACGAGTGGGACGAAGAGGAGAAAGTCAAATTACTGAACCGGATGTGGCAAGTTGAATAAAATGCATAAGTTATCTATGCATAAATTATTTTCCCAATTTATTCTATGTAATTTATAGATCTGTTTCAAGTACTTCTGGAGTGATCTCCTGTGTGTGTGAGTTGCATAAGTTATGTATGCATAATTTGTGCTCCCAATTTAATTGATGTAATACATAAGCCTCTTACTACTCAGTTGATCCACTTATTATTTTTGTACTATGTAGCAGAGAATTTTCTGATCATTACTGCATATACTAGCCTGATTACTGTCTTCGCTATTGTTCAACAGCTTATGTTTTGCATCATATCAACAATTAAACATTTTGGGCACAAAGTCTAGTCAGTTCCAGTCTCTGCTATGCGAAGAAAGATATATGAAATTTAGTTTCTTTTTTCAGCAAAACATGTCTTCCATACTTCATTGTGAAGTAATGAAGAAAGCATCTGGCACTGTCGTGCCTCTGTAAAATAACTTGTTTATTGTACTATTTTAGAGTTTTAACAACAATGTTTTAATATAGTCAGTGAATTTCTATAATTTTCATCTCAGTGCATCAACACCAAACAGCTTGAAGTATGCCTTGATAGCACCACAATAAAATTGGCAAGATCCATCTGTGATGTTGGGTCAGGGTTTCTAACTTTCTATGCAGTCTTCAATTTGCAATCAGGTGCTTGTTGCCACTTGATTTTTTTGTAGTGCAAGGTAATTTTGTTTTGTTTTTGTTTTTGGTTTTTTAGAATCAGGCAGAAGAGCTGCCGACAATATTAAAAAGAAGAAAATACCTAGACTAGGCCTTACAACTGAGCACCTTACAACTGAGCAACAAGCAATAAAACCTTAAAAAGAGTTACAGGGAGGTGGTTCAAGTTGAGATCTCAATCTGTTGTCAAAAAAAAAAGTTGAGATCTCAATCCAACCAGCCATTGTCTTTAGCTGTTTTAGTTGCTTTCTTTGTTGTTGTTGCATTTGCTTGACCCTTTGGGGGTTTGTTGCCACTCTTGAAAATTGAACTGTAAAGGAATTCCTTCCTCTACATGGTTTACTTTCTTAATGGCATATGTGCCATGTGTTTGCAATCTTATTATGACTGAGATACATTGCCTGTTTGGGAACAAATATATGACATACATTGATTATTTGAATATTGCAATCCACTTGCTTCATCATATTCTGTTATGCTCTTACTTATTAGATATTTTGTGTTGCATTAGACAATCATTCATGATGAAGTAATGTTATCATTTATTATAGTTATTTTCTGGTGTTTTCCTGTGCTTGTGGATAATATTAAGTTCAGAATTTTGGCTGGTCTTCTTTTCAGTTTTGTATCATTCTTGTAGTTTCTAGTTAAAGGTTCTAGCACCTAGGCCATGGTCCGCCTCTGGAATTTGGGACAATTGTGGCACGTCTTGGGTAATTCATGCTACACAGTTGAGATGCCATTCCATCTATTATATCCTCATTTTAACCTTGTCCAGGTGTTTGCATTAGATCACTCTGTCTCTTTCCTTATGTTCTGAGGTTTACCGATATCTCCTGCAATTTGTGTTTCAAATACAAATTTATTTATTGAGTTTCCTTGCTGGTGCTATTATAGTATGTAGCTTCTCAGAGATGCCAATTAATCATGAGATGTTATTATTGTAAAATTCATGGCTGTGTGACCTAATGGGACTGATTGAGTTCATTTTGTAATATATAGTTTTCCTGCTATCAGCATATACATTTCGCATATAATGGCTGCTCTTCTTTTGTTGTAAAATAGAGTTTTCTTGCAACCCACTTGCTTATCTTATACTGGTATGTTTTTCTGAACAATATCTTTTGTGTTGCAGCAGATGCATTAGTTCATACTGAATATTCTCTTCTTTCAGGTATTTCTGGTGGATGCTTCTTAGGGCAATGCTACGGTACTCCCATTACTTACTAAGAGGTAATAGCTCAAACAATCTGAGCCATTGATAATTCAGATTTTATGAAATAAATAAATAACCTAATAAAAAGGAAAGAAAATCCCTCCAACTAATCTCGGGACGAAGGCAATCAACCCTTCATTTCTTCATGCACACTGGCCCTAAAATATCGGATTGTTGTGATGATCTCCAGAGGTCCAACTCGTGAAGATTCTGTGAGCACTTTATAGCATTACAAAGAATCAGTTGATGATCCATTTCATGTCAATGATTTGGTCTCTGCTACTCGTCCAATGATAATATGTTTGCTGCATCTTCTAGACATACTTACAGGTTACATACTCGATTATAAAAACAGGGTACATGCATAAAAAAAAATCGACAGCTAACATGGAGGTTGGGAACAAAAACACGTTACATTACATGTAAAAGATTTACCTCCTTCAACAGATAATAGATGCATCAATTAGATCTAGGAAAAAGATTTTTATATCTAAAACTTTTCTTATTTATCCTACTTTATTACAAAATAAAAGACTAAATAAATATATGTTTTATCTGTTACCTCCTAAGAAGTAATAGATGATACTAACCATCTGATTTAATTAAATGAATGGCTTGCAGTCATTTGGGAGTAAATTCAGAATTGATATCATAGCTGTGGCTTGCTATGTTGTAGGCTTGTAGCACATGATATTTCTCTCTTACAATGGTAAACACTTATTTGAATAATTGCTAAAATAATCTTTGTTTATGATTTTTGTTCCTTTTGCCCAGTGCATGCTTATGGTGAATTTTTTTTAACACTTTTTGTAAACTAATTTTAAATCTAACACTGTTTATTTTTTTTCTTCCAAAACTAACACTTTTGGCCGCGCCTATTGTCATGGCGCGGCGAAAAACCTGTGCCGCGCCATGCATGGTAGCACGGCGAGAGAGGTGACGTGGCGATAACCGGGCCGCTGACCGGTGACGTGGTAGGGTCTGCTGCGCCACCGATCTTGACGCGGCACTGACGCGCCACGGCTCATGGCGCGGCAGGACCTGGACGCAGACAGAAGACCAGCCACGGGAGCTGTTGTCGGTGAGGATCGGCAGCGACGCGACCATGGATCCCGGCTTCGCGTCGCAGCTGAACGGCACCTGCAGCTCCGACCCTAACGCCTTCGCCTTCCTCGACCCCTCACCGGTGGGATTCCACAATGCCTTCTACCATGTGCTCTAATCTGACATAAGGTCGTGCAGCACGGTCGACTACTACGCGTCCAACCAGGGTGTCGTCTTCGGCGATTTTGTGGCGGCGATGACCAAACTCGGGAGGATCGGGGTCAACACGCCGGCCACCAACGGTGAGATACGCCGGGACTGCCGGTTCCCAAACCAGTTGCTAGTTAATCTCTGAAAGTGCATTTGCCCCCTATGTGGGTTTTGGTGTATTGATGATATACAAATTAGGGACTAATGTGTCTTAATGAGACATGTCGTAGCTATTAGTCCCATGAAAGAATCAAAGAGTTGATAAAGATGAAATGGTATCCCTCAATTCTTGAAGTTGAAAAGGCAGACGAACTCAAAACGCTCTCCAAAGGTTTTAATTTTGTTTTTGAATTTAGGATCCGCCGTACTATAAAGAGGGATGCAAATTTAGTTGGTCTGAGGAAGATAAAGTGCTCAAGCATTAAAATAAAATCAAAAGAGAGACTCTAGCACTACACGAGCACGTAGATTATTTTTCTATGACTGTCGGTGTTGGAAGTCCCGACATAAGCCGAAACTCCCGACAGTTGAAAGTCATGACTCTTGCCGGAAGTTCTGACTCCCAGTCACTTAGCATGTGCGGTGATTGTGGACGTAGGAAGTCCGGACGTGAGTCAAAACTTCCGACAGTCGGAAGTCTCGACCCAAGGCAGGAGTCCCAACGTCGGTGGTTCTGCTGGCCGGCTGTCTGTGCTCGTCGGAACTCCCGACGTACGTTGGAAGTTCCGACTGTCGGAAGTCCCGACCCAAGCCAGAAGTCCCGGCATCAGTGGTGCTGGCTGGTTGTTTAACTGCGCACATCGGAAGTCCCGACGTTCGTCGGAAGTTTCGACCGTCGGAAGTCCCAACGTTTGCCAGGAGTTTCGACATTAACTTTCTCGCGCGGACTTCTAACCCTGTGTGAACAGTGTTTTCTATTAACATCGGAAGTCCTGAGATCTACGTCGGAACTTTCGACGTAGATATAAACGGTTAAATTTTCACTTGGAGTATAAATACCCCTCTTCACTTCTAACTGTTACGGTCTGATTTACAGCTAACCGACTTCGTGCTTAACAGTTCCCAAGCAACTAAAGCACCCCTCTCCTTCCTCCTTTGCTCTAATCTTTGATTCCCTTAGGGTTTTGAGTGAAAGGAGAGTGGATTAAGTGAGAGCATCACTTTGGCAAGCTTGAGCACTTGATTTCTTCATCAAGCCGGTTGATTTTGCGCCTATTACTCTTGGGGCTTTGCCCCTAGCCGGCTAGGCGTTGCCCAAGAGCTTCCATCTTGTGGAAGAGCCTTGGGAAGTTTGTATCACCCTTCAATTTCTTAGTGGAAAGCTTAAGTGACCTTTGTGGTCGCTTTGAGAGAGGCAAGGAGGTGGAAGAGACTCCGACCTTGGTGGTCACCTCAACAATGAGGACGTAGGAGCTCCTTTGTGGGGTTGCCAAACCTCAGGATAAATCCTTGTGTCCCGCATGCTTGTTGTTGTTGTTGTGATTGCTAGAGATTACCTGTATTTGTTTCTCTTTCTCTCTCAAACTTCTATTTTAGGGTTTGGACTCGATCTACGGTTTGGAGGCATTACGGCGTCAAGGGAGTGACTCAACATCTTCACCAAGCCACTACGAAGTGAGGTTGTAAGATTATTTATCCACAAAGTTAAATTTGGCATTGCTTTTGTAGTTCTTGTAGGCGTCAGAACTGCTGATGTTTGCGTCGGAACTTCCGACAACGTTGGGAGTTCCGACCCAAACACCAGGACTTCCAACATTGACTGACAGATTTGAACTTAGCATTTGTAGTAAATTTTTAGATATGTCTATTCACCTCCCTCTAGGCATTGTTAGATCCTTTCAATTGGTATCGGAGCAAGGTCTTCTCTTTGCGCTTCACCGCATGAGAAGAAACAATGTCGGAGTTCGACAAGATGCAAGCCGTTGCCGTCGAAATGGTCAAGAAAATAGCTGAAGAGTTGATGAGTGCTCAAGCCAAGCTCTTTCAAGATGAAATGAAAAAGATGCAAGATGAGATGAGCAAGATGAAGGAAGAATTGAGCAAGAAGGTTGATGATGCAATAAGTGGCAAGAATGATACGAGTGACAAGAATGAAATAAACAAAGATGCCGCTAGTGATATTGGAGCCGGTGGGCATGCTCATGGAAAGGGATTATATTCAAACATAAGCTTTGACTATGGACAACTCATGAAAGGTTCAACACTACATACTCTGTCCGTCAACATTGGCAAGCCACCTCACTTTGATGGAACAAGATACACCGATTGGTCTTACAAGATGAAGATGCATCTCATTGCCGCAAGACTTTGGGAAATTGTGAATGTTGGTGTGATGATTCCTACAGATGAAGATAGAGAGATAACTCTGGAAGAAGTGCACAACCTCCATCAAAATGCACAAGTCGTAGCATTGCTTGTGTCAAGCCTAGCTCCGGATGAGTTTAGAAAAGTGAATGGAATGGAAAGTGCAAAACAAATAAGGGATACTTTGAAAGTGTCATTTGAAGGAGATAAAAGTGTGAGAAAATGCAACATTGAGTTGCTTCATGGTGAATTGGAAAGATTTGTATTCTTGCAAAATGAAACAACACAATCCATGTTTAATAGGCCCATGGCATTGGTCAACCGCATAAGAGCTCTTGGAAGCACCGAATGGGATGACAACAAGGTTGCTAGAAAGATGTTGAGAACCTATAAAGCCAAGAACAACATGCTAGCGTCTGTGATCATGGAAAGGCCCGGTTTTGATGAGATGACCCCTCAAGAAGTTCTTTCAAAACTCAAGCATCATGAGTGTTTAGATGAAGACGCAATCAATGCTCACAATCAAAATCCTAATGCAATGGGATTCAACAAGAGTGCAGCCCTTAAAGCAACTCAACAACATGAAGGTCAAGGTTTAAGTCAAGAAAAGAAGAAGAAAGTGAAGGATGATTCCTCAAGTGGAGAAGAAGATTCCGATGCGGAGGTTGCATTTGTGATTAGAAATTTTAGAAAGTTTATAAAGAAGAAAAGCAACCGCAAGACCTATGGTGATGGAAAGAGAAGGTTCAAAAAGAGATTTTGCTATGGATGTAGTCAAACCGGTCACTTCATAGTCGATTGTCCTAATGAGAAAAAGAAGCACAAGCACGAAAAGGATGAAGACAAGAAGAACAAAGGCAAGAACAGAGGTGAAGCTCATCTTGGCGAAGAATGGGAGTCAAGTGATAGTGACTCAAGTGATGATGAGAAGAAGAAGAAGGGAGTCGCAAACATCACCATCCACCACTCTTCTTCACCGACCATGATCTTCCCCGATTCAACATCACCACCAAAACTCTTGTCCATCCTATCTTCACCACCGAGGCTCTTCTCCAACCTCATCGACAACGACTACTATATCCTAACTTGTCTCATGGCAAAAGGGGAGAAGGTACATACTACACCCATTTCCTCTAGTGATTAGAATGATAGTTGTGATGAGAACATAGAAGAAATTGAAGCAATTATGATAAAGAAATTTGGTAAAAAGGCCTTCTCTAAAATAAAAACGCTAATGAAGAAATTATAGAAGAGTGATAGATGCTTAGAGATGCAAGGAGATATAATCACTCAAGAGTGAGAAAAATCTTGCACTTGAAGCATCTATCGCCGAGGAAAAGATGAAGGTTGAGAAGTTAACCATAGAATTGTCTTTAGCCAATAACTCAATTAGGAAATTGACTAAGGAACATTCCTCGGTTAATGATCAAGTAGCTAGCCTCAAGAATGAGAAGAGTATAGCTCAAGAAAACCTCATAAGCTTAGAAGAAAAATATCAAAATCTTGAGCTAAACTATAGTACTCTTTGGGCTAGCACTTCAACTTCTCCTAAGGCAACCGAAGACTCTAATATCTCCACTAGTGATGGTTGTAAAAGATGCTATAAAATTGATGTGAATGCATATGCAACTAACCTTGTTGAGTTAGAGAAGAAAGATAAGGAGATTCATAGGTTGAAGATGATATTAAAGAATGGGTGCAAGTGTCAAGAGCAATCCAACAAGACTATATACAAGTCATCAAGGCACCCATCAATCAAGAAAGGCATTAGCTACAATAGGTATGATGGAAAGGCCAATGGAAGGAACATGATCAATGGTGTGCCTTGTGTGAAGTTCAACAAGGGCGTTGCTCTTGATGAGCTTATATGTAAGGCCAACAACAAGGTCTACATTCCAAAGATCCAATCTACAAGTACCAAGACAATCAAGACAAAGCAATCTGATGTCCCCAAGCCACAAGCACCACTTCCACGGTGCTATGCTAGTGACTATATGTGTTGTTGGGGCAAGGATGGCAAGATTGTGGTTAAGTGTGTTGGTGCCCAAAAGAGAAAGGAAATTATGAGAAGTGTTTGGGTGCCCAAGTTTTATGTGACTAACCCCCTAGGACCCAAATCCTTTTGGGTACCTAAAACAAAAGCTTAATTTGTCCTTGTAGGAATATTCCTCCGGTGGAACAAGTTGGGTGTTAGATAGTGGATGCACCAATCATATGACTAGAGAGAAGGACATGTTCACATCATTCCAACCAAATCATGATCATAGTGGAAATATTGTGTTTGGTGACAATGGAAAAGGAGAAGTCCTCAGTTTGGATAAAATCGCTATATCAAATGATAATTCCATTTCTAATGTTTTACTTGTGAATTCATTGAGATACAATTTGTTGTCCATTTCACAACTTTGTGAGATGGGTTACAATTGTCTTTTTACGGATAAGGGTGTGGAAGTCTATAGAAGGGAGGATTCCTCTATTGCATTTATGGGTCATTTAAAAGGAAAACTCTATCTAGTTGATTTCACATCAAATAGAGTAAATCTCGAGACTTGTCTAATGGAAAAATCTAGCATGGGTTGGTTATGGCATCGCCGACTTACCCATGTTGGGATGAGGAACTTGGCCAAACTTCAAAAGGGCGAACACATCCTTAGACTAACAAATGTTTCTTTTGAGAAAGATAGGATTTGTAGCGCATGCCAAGCGGGAAAACAAGTTAGAGCTAAACATCCCGTCAAGAATGTTGTGACAACCAAAAGGCCATTGGAGTTGCTTCACATGGACATATTTGGACTTGTCGCTTACATAAGCATTGGTGGTAACAAATATGGTTTTGTAATTGTTGATGATTATTCTCATTTCACTTGGGTATTCTTTTTACGTGAAAAGAGTGAAGTCCAAGGTATCTTCAAGAAGTTTACAAGAAGAGCCCAAAATGAGTTTGATGTCAAAATCAAGAGAGTTAGAAGTGACAATGGGATGGAGTTCAAGAACACCAACATTGAAGAGTTTCTTGATGAAGAATGAATCAAGCATGAGTTTTTGGTTCCATACACTCCACAACAAAATGGTGTTGTGGAGAGAAAGAACCGAACGCTCATAGAAGCTACAAGAGAAATGTTGGATGAATACAAGACTCCAACCATCTATTGGGCGGAAGCGGTCAACACGGCATGCCATGCTATCAACCGCTTATATCTTCACAAGAAAAGAGAAAAGACCACCTATAAACTTTTAACCGGTAAAAAGCCTAAGGTGCACTACTTTAGAGTTTTTGGATCCAAGTGTTTCATACTTAACAAGAAATCCAAAAGCTCTAAGTTTGCACCAAAGGTTGATGAAGGTTTCATGCTTGATTATGGTACTAACGAACATGGATATCGTGTTTTCAATAAAACCACCGGTTTGATTGAAATCGCGGTAGACATGACTTTTGATGAAACCGACAGCTCTCAAAAGGAGCAAGTCAATGTTGAAAATATAGGGAATGAAGAAGCTTCACACAAAGCAATCAAGAAGCTTGCCATTGGTGAAGTAAAGCCCATCGAAGATAAAGATGAAGATCATGTTGTGCATGACGATCTTGATCCAACCATTCATCATGTTTCATCCAATGAACATGGTGAAACTTCTAAAACAAGAAAAAATCAAGATGAGAGATCAAATGAAGCATAAGGTCATTCTCATGAAGATGGTGTCAACAATGAACAAGTTCACCCTCAACTCAACAATGAAGAAAGAAGTGAAGTCAACCCTCCACAAGCTCATGATTGTGATCTTCCTATCGATCATGACCATGATGATGATGATGATGATGATGGCCCTATCCAAAGATCAACTCAAGTGCCACATCCTAGAGTGCATCAATCCATTCAACGGGATCA
Source organism: Miscanthus floridulus (assembly GCF_019320115.1). Lineage (NCBI taxonomy): Eukaryota > Viridiplantae > Streptophyta > Magnoliopsida > Poales > Poaceae > Miscanthus > Miscanthus floridulus. The sequence goes on from NC_089595.1 coordinate 106,807,226, forward strand.
TCTTGTTGATAACATATTGGGGAGCATTCGACGAGGGGTAACTACACATTCCCATTTAGCAAGTTTTTGTGAATATTACTTGTTTGTTTCTCTTTTGAAACCTCATAGGGTGGAAGAGGCACTTGATGATCCGGATTGGATGATAGCCATGCAAGAGGAGTTGAATAACTTCACTCAAAATGAAGTCTAGTCCTTGGTGGAAAGGCCTAAGCAAAATGTGATTAGAACCAAGTGGGTCTTCCGCAACAAGCAAGATGAGCATGGGGCGGTAACAAGGAATAAGGCAAGGTTGGTGACTCAAGGATTCACTCAAATTGAAGGCTTGGATTTTGGGGAGACCTATGCACCGGTGGCTAGGCTAGAATTAATTCGTATTCTACTTGCCTATGCCGCTCATCATGATTTTAAGTTATACCAAATGGACGTGAAGAGTGCATTCCTCAACGGCCCCCTATCCGAGTTGGTGTATGTAGAGCAACCACCAGGCTTTGAGGACCCCAAGTATACAAACCACATCTACAAGCTCGACAAGGCGCTCTATGGGCTCAAACAAGCCCCTAGAGCTTGGTATGATTGTTTGAAGGATTTCCTACTCAAACAAGGTTTTGAGATAGGAAAGGCCGATGCTACTTTGTTTACTCGCAAAGTCAATAATGATATCTTTGTTTACCAAATATATGTCGATGACATAATATTTGGTAGTACTAATGTGGCTTTTTGTGATGAATTTAGTATGATTATGACAAATAGGTTCGAGATGTCCATGATAGGAGAGTTGAAGTTTTTCCTTGGATTTCAAATCAAGCAACTCAAGGATGGCACATTCATAAGTCAAACCAAGTACACCAACGACATGTTGAACAAGTTTAACTTGGACAAGGCCAAGCCCATCAAGACACCCATGCCAACCAATGGACATCTTGATCTTGATCAAGGAGGAAAGGACGTCGATCAAAAGGTACATCGCTCCATGATTGGATCACTTCTTTACCTTTGTGCATCTAGGCCTAATATTATGCTTAGCGTGTGCATGTGTGCAAGATTTCAAGCTAATCCGAAAGAATGTCATTTGATGGCCGTTAAGAGAATTTTTTAGTATTTAGTGCACACTCCTAATCTTGGCTTGTGGTATCCTAAGGGCTCCACTTTTGAGTTACTTGGCTATTCTGATTCGGATTATGCCGGTTGTAAAGTAACCCGAAAGAGTACTACCGGGACTTGCCAATTTATTGGTCGATCCTTGGTGTCGTGGAGCTCTAAGAAGCAAAATTATGTTGCTTTGTCCACCGTTGAGGCCGAGTATGTGGCGGACGACGCTTGCTGTGCCCAACTACTTTGGATGAAGCAAACACTAAAGGACTTTGGATGTGAGTTAACCAAGATTCCACTTTTGTGTGACAACGAGAGTGCCATTAAGTTGGCAAACAACCCTGTAAAACACTCTGAAAGTGCATCTAGCCCTTTAGTGGGTTTTGGATGGTTGAATGACAATGTGATTAAAGGTCTAACCCATTTGCTAAGTGTGGACAGGTAATAGGTTATATTATAGGTACTTAATGAAAGCTAAAATGATGTGTTGTTGTATAAAACAATCTAGTTCAAGGACAAGACAACAATGCAAATGGAATTCATGCAAAGACTTATTTATTGTGGGATTTGCATGTATTATGTGAAAGCAAGCTCATAAGAATTAATTAATGAGACATAAGGGTTTGCATATGGAATGGTCTCATATTTGAAGCTTGCTAAATTAAAATGAAAAAGATAACAATACAAATGAATGGTTGATTCAACACAAGATGTGGCTTGATGTCTTGAGATGGTGAAGATAGCAAGGAAAGGCTTCGAGGTACTAAGCAAGGGTGAAGGGCAAGCGACGGCTTGGCGGCCAAAGAACCTAGCTAGGGTGAAGAAGGGAGTACTTGCATTTAGTTGAGGTACTAATCAAGCTACGATGGTCATATTGATGTGGAGGATCAAATCTATATTGGACAAAGTGTTTGAAATGACTTGATGCATTTGGAGTTATTCATATTTGATGAATGGAATCAAGTCATGTGCTCAAGATGGCTATGCTCAAGTGACAAGATCAATATCAACATGTTGGCACCCTTACTTGATGAAGATTGAAAGAGACGGCATTAATTCAAAAGAGGTCAACTCAAGCGGTATACATTCATTTTTCCTTTAATCTTGAGTTTAATAGGTATGCCGTACTATTAAGAGGGATGCATCATGTTGATAGATAATGTTTCATAAGTGCTCAAGCAACCCATGTGAGTTTTGAGTATTTGAGAGACAAAAGAGCTAACTGATTTCTTACTGGTCTGCCAATACTGGACGTGTTCGATATTCATATCGGACGTATCCGGTATTTGCCCAGCAATGGTAAAATTGTTGTTCTCGGGTTGGTTCATTAGGAGTTCCAACATAAGTCAGGAGTTCTAACGGTCGGGAGTTCCGACGGTCATGAGTTCCGGTAATGGTCGTGAGTTCCGACGTCTCACGCTTTAACTAACTTGGAGAGTTCACTGTGGTGGTCATACCGGACGTGTCCGGTATTCATATCGGATGTGTCCGGTATGGACGACCAGAGGCCAATGGCTAGTTTTCAAATGCCTTGAGTCGGGAGTTTCGACGTAAGTTGGGAGTTCCGACGGTTGGAAGTTCCGGCATGAGTCAGGAGTTTCGATGCCTCACATACTTTAACTCAGTTACATGGTTTTCAAATATGCCGAGGGTCGGGAGTTCTGGCATTCATCAGGAGTTTTGACGCCTCACATTATCACTGTAACTTAGTTACCGTTGGGATAGTATAAGTCATACTGGACGTGTCCGGTATGGCAACGGCTAGTTTTTCTAAGGGGGCTATAAATACCCCCAAGCCTCCACCTTTGGAGGTTGTTGATGCTGCTGATTTTACTGATACACATACACGTTTTGAGCCTTGCCAACTCTCCCAAACCCTCTCTTAGTGAGTGTATGATCCAAATGGCAAAATCTATTTGTGGGTTAAGAAATAATTTGAAAAAGAGAGCAAGCCACAACTTGAGCACTTGTGCATATTGTCTATTTCGTGATTCGCATTTGTTACTCTTGGACTCTTCAGTCCTAGATGGTTAGGCGTCGCCGGAGAGCACCCGAGAGATTGTGGTGTGCCTCGAAAAGTTTATAATGGTCGATTCTGCCACCTCGAAATCAACTAGTGGAAGGAGGAAAAGGAGTTGGAAAAGACCTCGGCTAGAGTGACCTTCGTGGTATCCTCTAGGGCTGACCTTCGCTGGGTCACCCGCAGCCCCCCTCAACGGAGAGTAGGACTCAAACGAGTCAGAACTTTGGTAAAACAAATATTGTGTCTCAATTCGCATTTCATTCGATATTTGTGTTGCTCTTGCTCTTATGCAAGTTATCTGTGTATATTATCATATCTAGTAGGTACCTGCAATTTGATTTAAAGTTAGAAATCGAAAGAAGCAAGTTTAGGGCTGTTCCACTGAAACCGTGTATACCGGACATGTTTGGTATAGCTACCGGACACGTCCGGTATTGATCACTGTGCCAGGCTGTTCTACTGAACACGTCCATACCGGACACGTCCGGTATTTTCTGCCTGTGCTGAATATATTCATTCTCTGTTCTAACTTTATATTGTAGGGTTGTAACTTCTATATATATTCTTTATACCTTGTTTACTCTGTGGCAAACTTGTGAGGGGTGGTACTACACTTAATTTGGAGTTTCCATTTTGGAAACCCTCTTTACTAATTGTTTCCGCATTTAAAGGTGTTAATTTTCAGAAATGCCTATTCACCCCCCTCTAGGCGGCATCCTAGGTCCTTTCACACTCTCGAACAAAGCACATAGACATATGGCATCATTTTTTTAGAGACCACGAAGCCAAAGGAGAAATCGCCATTCATCATGTGAGCACCGAAAGGCAATTAACCGATATCTTCACAAAGCCCCTAGATGAGTCAAGATTTTATGCTTTGAGGAGTGAACTAAATATCATTGATTCTCATAACATGGTTTGATCCCTTGCACACACATTTGTTTGATCTAGTTAGGAGAAATGAATTAAGAAAACATTGTGTGACACTTTCAAAATCTATTTTATAATTTTCATGAGTGACTATTGCTTTGCGTTGGTTGAATGAAATCTAGTCACTTGTGAAAATGTTAGTGTCCATCATATTTTTGCCCCACATGGTGTAGTGAGTTCAAGTTTGAGGGTTTTTCTATGTCCCTGCGTCGCAAGTCCCGACGTAGGTCGGAACTCCCAACGGCCGGAAGTCCCGACGTACGCCGGGAGTCTCGACGCAGATCTGACTTTTTAAACGCGCTGAGTCGGTTGCTCGATTCATTTTTTACCTGACCCGGTCCCTCCCTCCTCCCCTCCTATCGCCCTCATTCTATCTCCACGCGCCGCCATCGCCTCTCCTTGCGCCGCCCTCGCTCCTCCTCGTGCCGCTGCATCGCGCCCTGCCCGCACCTCCGCCCTGTCGGGAGCTCCAGCCCCCATTCCTTCTCCTTGCGCTGCCAGAGGCCTTGCCAGTAGTACCAACCTCCTCGCTCCTGTTCCACCACTCGTGCCCTATTTTTTGCTCGAATCATGGTGGACATTCAGTTTGTGTGGTGGAGATTCCATTGGTGGAGGTGTTCGCGTTCGTCGATTTCTTCGTGGCTAGCGGATTTGATTCCTCTTCATCTCCTTCCTTTCTCAATTGATGGTACTACCGTGGCATCCTAACCCCAAATCCAATGTACCTTGCATTTTGAATATCTTCCTTCTTCCTTTCTACTCCTCTATCTCCCTTGTATGAATGTATGTCATGATTTGAAGCCCCATGAATGGGATGGTCACCTTGGGCGTCGGAGGTCTCAGAGACCGTTGGAGGTTCTGACCGTCAGAACTTTCGACACCAGGCTAGAACTCCTGGCTGTCAGAAGTCCCGACTGTGGCTGGAACTCCCGACACTAGGGTGACCACTCCATTCCTATTTCTTCACTTCTCGATGTTTGTTTGCATCTCCTTGTATTATTTCTTAAGTTCCACTTCGTGTTCTTCGCAGTCATGGACGGTGGAAGTCCTTCGCATCATTAGGAGAAGCGTTCTAAGAAGAACTAGGACCGTGCCGCTGTCCCTAGATAGTCTGGTCGCACCAAGGTGTCATATCAGTGTGGTGGTGCTGGTGGTTCCCGTACTGCCTGTCGCCATGACAATCAAGGGTCAATGGCTGCCGCTCCTCCTCCTCCTACCCCAGCCTTTGTTGGGGATGTGCCGATTATTGATGAAGAAGAGGAAGCTCTTGAGCGTGCCGACCACACCATTGCTTCTCCACCTGTTCACACCACGTCTACCAGACCGGGCTTTGTCTCTCAGCTTGTTCCTTTCCCAGGTGTGTCGCTGATCATGCGAGAGCCCACCATGGCTCCCAATCTGACTGGTGGTTGGACTCCTCTACTAGTGGACTATCATCACTGGGTTAAGGACATCAGGTCCATGAGGGGTAGGAACCTTTATCCTGAGGACGAAAAGGATCTACGACTTGAGTATCGTTTCTGGCACCCCTTCCATTATGACTTTTATGATTCAATTCTATATCAGAAGTTTTTGAAGAAGAGGGATCCACCGGTCCTTCAGATGAAGTGCATTGATGCATACTCTCTTAGCAAGTATAAGGAACCCAAGCTAGAGCAGATGGTTCAGGATATACACTCAATGGAGTTGTCCTACTGCTAGAGTTTAGGAAGCATTGAAACAACGAGCTAATCTGTTAGTTTTATGCTTCTTATCATCATGAGCGAGACCCTACCGGTGCTGTTGACATTATTCATTGGACCACTGAGGGCAAGCATTATAAGGCGGACTTCATCACTTTCTCTCGCCTTCTTGGTTTGAGTCACAGTGACCGAACTGCTACTAAGTTGACTGAGTATGAGGATCTTGCTTTGGAGGAGTACCAACATATGTATCTTGATGGACACATAGCTAATGGCCAGACAGTGTTTCTGAAGCCCTACTATTATGTTCTGAACAACATCTTGCAATAGATCTTGTATCTAAAGGTAGGTGACTCCACCTACCTTCGTGATGATTCATAGAAGGTGCTTCAGCGATTTAGCAATGAGTTTTAGAAATTTTCCATCAGCAGATACATTTGGAACAAGATACATGATGCTACTAAGGATCCGATAAAGCATCTTCCCTATGCACCATACATTATGCATGTCATTGAGCAAGTATTTGGCATCTGATTTCCCTATGACACTCAGCAAAAGCTCCTCAAGATATCCAACAAGACCTCCATCATTGCTGCTAGAGAACAGAGGGAGAAAGCTAATGCAGCCAAAGCTAAAGGGAAAGGTGCTTCGGGTTCTCGCTCTCACCGTGGTGCTTCAACACCTACTGTTGTTGCTCGCTCTTCTAGTGCCAAGCCCCTCTCTTCATCCTCCTATGGAAAGAAGCCCAACAAGTTCAAGTTCCTAATGACATACATGTTTGGACAGTGTTGTGCTAGTGCTCAACGTGAGCATGATATGCAAGAGAGGCTATATTGGTTGGAATAGCATGCAGGGATTGCCTCTTCTCCTCCGCTGCTATTTGTGCCTCCCCATGATCCGTTGGCTCTATATGATGAGGCTTGTGCGGCATACGAAGATGATGCGACTTCTTGCCCTCATGGCAAGGGCAAGGCGATAGAAGTAGATGAGGATTACATTGAGGACGATGATGATGAACACGATGATGGTGGTGACGATGGTGACTACGATGAGGATGATGATTATGAGGATGAGTAGTTGGTTTTTCATGCGGCCTACCCCTTTTGGCACTTGTTGACAAAGGGGGAGTGTTAGGCTTTGATATCTTGTAATAATTTAGTTGGTTAATTTGTTTTGGGACTTTTAAAATCCTTAGCATGTAAGCACTTTGTCATGTGGTGGCCACTTTGTGATGGACAAATATCTATATATGTTTGTGATGAATGATTGTAGGACAAGTCATGATTATCTATCTAGCTTATTAACTTATGCTTGTCTATACTTATGATGGTGCATGTATTTTGATGGCCATGTGTTGCTTCAAATTTCTACTTTGAAATATTGGCCATCGTATTCTTTTTATTTGTTGTGTGAAATAACATGTCATATTGCAATTTATTTTCATGGAGATCTATTTGTTCACACACACTTGTTGCACCCCACGGATTGTAAAATTTAGGGGGAGCTTTTGTCTTGAGGCATGCAAATCATGTATAGATGATTCTAATTGATATTCAAATTCATGCATACATCAAGGGGGAGCTCTTCATAAATTTTGGGGTTCAAAAGCATTAAATTCCTTCATTCTTATAAAAGCCTAAGTTAGTTGTCATCAATTACCAAAAAGGGAGAGATTGAAAGTGCATTTGCCCCCTATATGGGTTTTGGTGTATTGATGACATCCAAATTAGGGACTAATGTGATCTTAATGAGACATGTCGCAGCTATTAGTCCCATGAAAGAATCAAAGAGTTGATAAAGATGAAATGGTATCCCTCAATTCTTGAAGTTGAAAAGGCGGACGAACTCAAAACGCTCTCCAAAGGTTTTAATTTTGTTTTTGAGTTTAGGATCCGCCGCACTATAAAGAGGGATGCAAATTTAGTTGGTCTGAGGAAGATAGAGTGCTCAAGCATTAAAATAAAATCAAAAGAGAGACATTCTAGCACTCCACGAGCACGTAGATTATTTTTCTGTGACTGTCGGTGTCGAAAGTCCCGACGTAAGCCAGAACTCCTGATAGTCGAAAGTCATGACTCTTGCTGGAAGTTCTGACTCCCAGTCACTTAGCCTGTGCGGTGATTGTGGACGTCGAAAGTCCTAACGTGATGCGGGAGTCCCAACATCGGTGGTTCTGCTAGTTGGCTGTCTGCGCTCGTTGGAACTCCCAACGTACGTCGGAAGTTCCAACTGTCGGAAGTCCCGACCCAAGCCGGAAGTCCCAGCATCAGCGGTGCTGGCTGGTTGTTTAACTACGCACGTCAGAAGTCCTGACATTCGTCGGAAGTTCCGACCGTCGGAAGTCCCAATGTTTGCCGGAAGTTCTGACATTAACTTTCTCGTGCAGACTTTTGACCCTGTGTGAACAGTGTTTTCTATTAACGTTGGAAGTCCCGAGATCTGCGTCGGAACTTCCGATGTAGATCTGAACGGTTAGATTTTCACTTGGAGTATAAATACCCCTCTCTTCACTTCTAACCATTATGGACTGATTTACAGCTGACCCACTTCATGCTTAACAGCTCCCAAGCAACTAAAGCACCCCTCTCCTTCCCCCTTTGCTCTAATCTTCGATTCCCTTAGGGTTTTGAGTGAAAGGAGAGTGGATTAAGTGAGAGCATCACTTTGGCAAGCTTGAGCACTTGATTTCTTCGTCAAGCCGGTTGATTTTGCGTCTATTACTCTTGGGGCTTTGCCCTTAGCCAGCTAGGCATTGCCCAAGAGCTACCATCTTGTGGAAGAGTCTTGGGAAGTTTGTATCACCCTTCGATTTCTTAGTGGAAAGCTCAAGTGACCTTTGTGGTCGCTTTGAGAGAGGCAAGGAGATGGAAGAGACTCCGACCTTGGTGGTCACCTCAATAACGAGGACGTAGGAGCTCCTTTGTGGGGTTGCCGAACCTTGGGATAAATCCTTGTATCCCATGTGCTTGTTGTTGTTGTTGTGATTGCTAGAGATTACTTGTAATTGTTTGTCTCTTTATCTCCCAAACTTCTATTTTAGGGTTTGGATTCGATCTACGGTTTGGAGGCATTACGACGTCAAGGGAGTGACTCAACATCTTCACCAAACCACTAGGAAGTGAGGTTGTAAGATTATTTATCCGCAAAGTTAAATTTGGCACTACTTTTGTAGTTCACGTAGGCGTTGGAACTACTGACATTTGCGCTGGAAGTTCTGACGACGTCGGGAGTTCCGACCCAAACACTAGGACTCCCGACATTGACTGACAGATTTGAACTTAGCATTTACAGTAAATTTTTAGATATGCCTATTCACCCCTCTCTAGGCATTGTTAGATCCTTTCAATCTCGCCGGCAGTGTTGCCGCGATGCATTGAAACGAATATGAAGCAAATAAATGGAGTTCGTGCGCAAGTTGATAAGTTTCAGACATAAGTTCGATATTTGTTCGACATAACCAACTAAGTTTCAGATGACATAAGTTTTGGACATAACATTTGTCCGACATAAGTTTCGGACGACAATATTTGTTTGATATAAGGTCGACATAACCAACTAAGTCTTAGGAGTGTAAGGATCTCTCGGACGCCTCTGTCTCTTCAGATTTATAGGCAACACATTGGGAGTGTAGCCAACGTCGGTGTGGTCATGTTGTCGGTGCGTACTGCTCGTACCCTACAAGTATATCATATGCATGATTACTTATAATCTTTATGATTGTTAGTTCATGGAGCCTATGTATTTAAAGAAACTACCTTTGTTAGTACCTATGAGGCTCCTTGGGTACCAAGCGGGGCACCACCTAGCTGACACAAGCTGATCTCGTCCTGTGGCCAATTGTCCCACTGGTGGTGCTGTCTGTAGAAGCCCGGGGGGTCGTCGTCGTTATCGTCATCCTCGGTTGTAGGGTCCTTCCTAGCGCTATGATGTGGTGGTGTACGTACTATGGAAGTGGCACTTATCACCGGCTGGTGTCCTCAAAGAGCCCGAAGACGTGCCACCCGACCACGCCGGGACTACCGATTCCACCCAAGGGGTGTCCATGCAACTCAGCTTCTGAGCTAGCTTCCTGCAGCTCCGCTTCACCTTCTGCATAAATAGACGTTAAAGTTAGTGCATTTCTCAAACGCATATACACTAAAGAAACATTTTTGGAATAGACAAGTTTATGTTTACCTCCACAAAAGCCTCGAGAACGCCTGGCCCTTGCCCTCTAGACTTGTGAAGCTAAAACGCTGCTTTGTTGGACATCCTTGACAATTGTGTCACATGGGTACAGAAACACGGATGGACAGTTTTAGTACACATACCTAATACCAAATGGATAACAAATTGTACCATTTGAGTATCTTACCACGTATCTTTGAAGCGGGGCTCTCTGTAGTTATGTGTCGTCCCTAGTGGCAATGTCGTACACATCTTCAATCACATCTTCCTCTGAGTCCTCGTCAATCGCCTCCTCAATGTATGGGGGCTTGATATGTGTCCTCATAGACCTATGAAGCCACTGCATGTACTTGTCGAAGGTGTGCTGGCCGTGTGGGGGACCAACATAGACCGGCTGTCATTCCCTGTTCTGCCACAAGTGGATGTGCATGTTGTGTGTCATGCGCCAATCCTTGTTCTTGTACCTCTTCCTACAGTCATACCTGCAACAAAACGATGTTAGTTGTACCACACATACATCTGAATTGTAGTTTTGTTATTAATCGATAACGCACCCATGCAATTCTTGGTTGGTGGAGTAAACCAGTGGAGGATAGCCTGCCATTCTTCCAAACTGCTTGCAAACCCTGATGGGCAAGTGAATCTCGACCACGTGTGAAAGCTCTAGTGTGGTAGAACCTCCTAAATTATAGGACCCACATGCACTTGTCACTGTCCAACGACCTTTAACAACTATGCATATGTTCCTAGTAACTTAAGAAGTCTGTCAGGTGTCCTCGGGGAACCCTGAATCATCCATGATTTCCGAGCAGGATCACATTACAGAGTCATTGCAGTATTACAACATTTATTCAAATATATACATCAGAGTAAAATAGCGGAAGTCTTACAATAACATAGTTTACAAACCAGTTGTTTCAAACCTTACCAACTAAGTTCGATAATTATTACAAACCATAGTAGTAGTGGAGTGACATAATTAACATAAACATAACACACAAAATAAGCATCCTACCCAAGGATCACATATTCATTTATCGTCATCGACCTGAACAACAGTCATGCAGCAAGGTCCAAAATAGACCTGCTCATGAGGCTCATCTGCAACAAGGGTCAACAAACCATGAGTACAAAAGTACTCAACAAGACTTAACCGAAATAAAACTGAGAAAACTCAGGAATGCAGGCTCAAGGATTCAAGGTATGGCTTTAACAATAATCAAAGTTCTTTTGCGTAAAAGCTCTTTATAAAATTTTAGTATTTCAATATTTAAACTTCATAAGAACAATATATGAATCTGCCATGATCCGTAATGAGATCATGAACTTCATATCAAACTCTTCTCAAACCTTTCTCAAGTTTCAGTTATTAAACTACGATGATGAACAGTGAGTTGTGTCTCCGTAACCGAGGAGCAACAACGATTTGAACCGATTATAACCCAGTAGGGGATTCCAGACCACACGACATATGCAGGTCCCCAACTTACATATATCAACCTACCCTCGGATCTTCTAAAACAAAAACAGGTCCACGCCACCTGAGAATACAGTACTCCACCAATCCGGCCCATTGCCACGTGGGTACACGCTATTCCCGCCATCTCTCCACTCCTAGTGCGCGATTAGATATTCTCGTAATAGAATCGCCAAGTTAAGGCTTACCAGAGTATATGGTTAGTACTACAAAGTCTCATCTCATGCAATTCAACAACGGACGGACCTTAATCGACACAGGTGGAAAGAAGCCGCTCACAAGACCTCCATGTCTTGTGGCTCTCACACACCAAGTCCGCCCAGTCTAGATTTATTACTTCCATGCTCATATCTCATGATAACATAAGTAACCAAAGATCCATTTAAAATTCTCAGTTGATAGGTAATCACCCGACTAAGCATGACTAAGCATATCTAGACATTTACGAATAAAACAGGTAATCAAGGTAGATATGGAAAAACAAGGTTGGTAATGCACCAATTAGGTTTCCACTTGACTCATCACTTACTGCAGTATATAAAAGCAAAAGCGATAAAATTTGTAAAACACAAGGTAGGGTTAAATGCATCCGGGGCTTGCCTTTGTTGACGGAAAAGTTAGGTTCCTACGACGTTCCACAAGTATCAGATCCGACCTCAACAGGCAGATTAACCTCCTCCGCAACTTGATTAACTACCATGTGTTCACCTTTGTTCACTACACATAGTAACAATGCTATGATTAACATGATGCGGAATACGAAACATGATGCTCGATGATGGATGCAAAATTAACAATTCGGATACAACTTTCCTTCGCGGTACACTTGCAAATCAAACTAACTAAATCTTTTTCATAACACATACATCACTTGCCAAGGATCATTATCAACTAATGACCCAAGGTCATCACTCAATCCAAAATTTCAAACAAAACCTAAATTATTAAAGGTTACTATTTGCTTTTATGAATTAATTATTTAATTCAAAATTATGAAATAAATCAACTTATTCTAATTAATCTCAAAATTTTAGTAAAGATTCATCACATTATAAGTAAGTGGCAAAACAAATTTCATAATTTTTGGATAATTAATTGAGCCTAGAAAAATCATGGAAATCCATTTATTAATTAATTGAGCAATTTTCATCACATTCAAAAAGTACTGAAAAATAACATTTAATATTTTTCCTAAATAGTATTCATCACAGAGAGGTCACACAAAATTTTTCATAATTTTTGGAGCTCTAAATAAATCTACACAAAAATAACAAAAATAGACACTATTCATTCAATTCTGAAAATGGAAAAATCATTTTCAAACTGCACGGTCGCTGACATACGGGACCCACTTGTCATCTTCAACCTCCAGCTTTGAGCCCGACGGCGACGGCGCTGACCGACGGAAACTCGTCGACGGTGAGTCCAACAGCGATGGCCAAGGTACCAAAACAATCACCATGACTAGGCGCATTGACTGGCGTCCCTACTTGCACCAATTACGGCCTTATACTAGCTCAACGCCAGCCATGGTGGACGCGGCGGCTCGGCGACACTACGCCGGCGACACTACGCCGGTGACAGGAGACTGGTAGCAATCAAATAAATAGCTCAGGAAGCATCAGTAGCATACCCCGAACTTGTTGAAGCAAAGAACGAGACCAGAGGAGCAATGGCGACACGGGTCGACGTCCACGGTGATCACGGCGGAGCAAAGCTCGTCGGTGACGGTGTTCCGATGACTGCAGTGGGTAAAACGATCAAGAAACAAGGGATTAAGTACCACGGCATCGAGACAGAGCTATAGGTACACAAAGCAAGGGACGGCTCACCGGAGGACGCTGGCCACGATGGCGCAGCCACGACGGAGAAGCTGCCGGCCGCGAGGAAGAAAGGCGGCTAGCGACGATTCTCGGTAGAATCAGGCAACCATAGTTGGTTGTCTAGGCATGCAAGGAGTAGGCAAAGCTATTGAGCACTTTGCTACGATGGTGGAGGCACTGGTTCGACGGTGAGGGCGCGACGGAGATGACGGGCGACGAAGGGAAAACAGAGCAGAGAAAGGAAAGTCGACGACGGCGTCGGAGCTTTATAGAATGACCGAGAGATCAAGGAGACGACACGTAGTGCCCTTTTTCGCGCCAGCACGACGCCAAGAGCAGCCATAGGCACATCTGGAAGACCGGAGATGGAACATCGGCGGTGGGGCGGTGGTCGTGGTACTGTTCTTCAAATTTACAGAATTACCATCAATTTTAAAATTCAAATTACTCCCAAATTTGTATAATAACTCAAAAATCTCCAAAAATAAAAGTTGCTCAAAATCCAAAGTTGTACAACTTTGCTTTTATAACCACCCCCTAATTCGGTCTACATTTTGAAATGAACTTTTGAATTCAAATAGGGGACTTTTAACGAATTTCGCCTTTTCAAATTACTTCAAATTTTTTAGAACAACATTGAAAACTCCAAAAACAAACTTTGTATAAATTGACAAGCTCTACACTTTTGCTTTAAGGCTCAACCTCAAAATATGCTTAAATTTTGAAATGAGTTTTCAGGGTAGGATTTAAATGCTGAAAATTAGGGTTTTCTTAAAAATTCAAATTCAAACCAAATTTTGAACTTGATTCAAACAATACAATTCAACACATACCACATAAATATAAACTTGTTTTAGTGTACGCATATCAAAATTTTCACTAAATGCCAAATGCTTTACAATGCATATGATGACATGGCAGGTTTTAGTTTTTAAACACCCGAGGTGTTACAATCCTTCCCCCTAAAAGAAATCTCGCCCCGAGATTCAAAGCCATAGGGTAAGTAATGGAAAAGGAAATGTGTCGCAAGAACACATATAAAATCTGTCCATAAAACAGCTGAGGTCTCTTTACAAACACAACTTGCAATAACCGAGCTCAACTAACATTACTCCATATTGACGCAAGAAACTCTAGAAACTTTTCTAGCAAGTAATCTTTGGATTCCCGAGTAGCTTCTTCTTCGGAATGTTGATTCCATTGTATCTTGTAAAACTTGATTGTCCTTCTTCGTGTGACACGATCTTTCTGATCCAGAACTCGGATAGGATATTCGGAATAAGTCAAATCAGGTTCAAGGTCCACTCCTTCAACCTCAACATTCTGCTCAGGCACTCGGAGACACTTCTTCAATTGAGAAACATGGAACACATCATGTACAGCTGAAAGATGTTTGGGTAGCTTCAAGCGATATGCCACTTTTCCATACCTCTCTAAAATTTGAAATGGTCCAATATATCGAGGTGTCAACTTGCCTTTTACACCAAAATGGGTAACTCCCTTCATTGGTGATACCTTTAGATATACAAAATCTCCCTTGTTAAACACCAATGGTCTACGTCGTTTATCTGCGTAACTCTTTTGTCGGGACTGAGTTATCTTCAAATTACTTTGTATTTGTCTAACCTTGTCTTCTGTTTCTTTCACAAGGTCAACTCCAAAGAATCTTCTCTCTCTAGGCTCAGACCAACTCATTGATGTTCTGCATCTACGACCATAAAGTGCTTCAAATGGAGCCATTCTAATGCTCTCCTGATAACTATTATTGTATGAGAATTTAGCCAAAGGCAGACATTCATCCCACTTCTTGGAATAATTAAGAACACAACATCTTAACATATCTTCAAGTACTTGATTGACTCTTTCAGTCTGACCATCGGTTTGTGGATGATAAGTTGTACTATACAGGAGTTTGGTACCTAATGAAGTATGCAAGTGTTTCCAAAAGCTGGAGACAAACTATGTACCCTGATCTAACACTATGGTCCTTGGTACTCCATGTAGACTTATGATTCTTGCTAGATACATCTTGGCATACTGGATAGTAGGATATATACTCTTGACTGGAAGAAAATGTGCTGACTTGGTTAGTCGATCTACAATGACCCATATTGAGTCAAAACCTTTTGATGTCTTGGGTAGACCAACAATAAAGTCCATACTAATATCCTCCCACTTCCAAGCTAGAATAGGTAATGGCTGTAACTCTCCAGCATACCTCAAATGTATAGCTTTCACCTTTTGACAAGTATCACACTTGGCTATATACCGAGCAATTTCTATCTTCATTTTGGTCCACCAAAACCTTGGTTTCAAGTCATGGTACATCTTATTACTTCCCGGATAAATAGATAGCCTAATAGCATGTGCTTCTTCAAGAATTGACTATCACAACTCTAGAACCTTTGGTACCACTAAGCGATTCTTGAACCATAACACACCTTCACCATCTACTTTGAAGCATTCCGCTTTTCCATTCCTAACTCTTTCCTTGATATGGGCTATACCCTTGTTTTCTTTCTGAGCATCAATAATCTAATCTCAAATAGTGGCTTCAACAGTTATATTGGCCAAACTACCTTGTTGAATTACCTCTATACTCAACTTTTCCATCTCTTGGCATAAAGTCAAACCCATTGTTCTTACTTTCATACAATTGCAATGGCTCTTTTGACTAAGGGCATCTGCAACTACATTTGCTTTATCAGGATGGTAATGTACTTCCAAGTCATAATCCTTAATCAATTCTAACCATCTTCTTTGTTGCATGTTCAAATCCGATGGAGTAAAAATATACTTTAAACTCTTGTGATCTGTGTAAATATGGCACGTATTACCAAACAGGTAATGCCGCCAAATCTTCAGAGCATGGACAACTGCTGCTACTCTAGATCATGAGTCAGATAGTGTTCTTCATGTTGCTTAAGTTGCCTGGATGCATAGGCAATAACTCAGCCTTCTTGCATCAATACACATCAATACCAATACCTAAAGCATCATAATAAACATCAAACGGCTTCTCGATATCAGGTTGGGCTAATATTGGTGCAGTGGTCAACAGTCTCTTCAAGGTCTGGAAAGCCTCTTCATGATCAGATGACTAGACAAACTTGACTTGGTTCTTCAACAATTCAGTTATGGACTTTGATACTTTAGAGAAATCTAGAATAAACCGATGGTAATACCTCGCCAATCACAGAAAACTCCGAACTTGATGAACTGTGGTTGGCGGTTTCCAATCAAGCACATCTTTCACTTTGCTCAGGTCAACAGCAACTCCTTCAGCTGATAAGACATGTCCAAGAAACTATACTTCCTTAAGCCAGAAGTCACACTTACTAAACTTGGCATATAGTTGATGTTCTCTTAAGCGGGTCAGGACAATTCTAAGATGTTCTACGTGTTCCTCCTTGTTCTTGGAATATACTAGGATATCATCAATAAACACCACCACGAACTTGTCTAGCTCAGGCATGAACACTGAATTCATCAGATACATGAAATGAGCTGGGACATTTGTTAAACCAAAAGACATTACCAAGTATTCATATAATCCATATCTTATGGTAAATGCCGTTTTGGGAATATCTTCAGGCTTAATCTTGATTTGGTGATAGCCTGACCTTAAATCAATCTTGGAGAAAACTTTGGCTCTGGCCAGTTGATCAAAAAGCAAGTCTATCCGAGGTAACGGATACTTATTCTTAATGGTCACTTTATTCAACGAACGATAGTCAACACATAACCTTAGGGTCTCATCTTTCTTCTTCACAAAAATTGCAGGGCATCCCCAAGGTGATGAACTAGGTTGAATAAATCCTTTCTCAATCAACTCTTGCAACTGAGTCTTCAACTCGGCTAATTCCTTGGGAGGCATCCTATAAGCTCTCCGAGAGATCAGAGTTGTTCCAGACTTCAACTCTATGTTAAACTGAATATCCCTATCTTGTGGTAGACCAGGTAAATCCCCAGGAAAAACATTAGGGAATTCACAAACTACCGGGATATCCCTAATCACCTTCACAAAAGTTGCACAAACTCTTTCCATAGTTCTCCTTAAGGTAGGAAGTTGGATAAGAAGCTGAGAACTACTATCAGGCAAACTCACCCTTAATGTCATATTCAAAGCATCTATAACAGCCTTATGCTGATACATCCAATTCATTCCCAAAATCGCATCTATATCTTGATCCTTGAGAATAATCATGGTAGTAGGAAAAATATGCCCACCCAGGTTTATGGGTACCTGGTATACCATTTCCTTAGTACACAGACGTCCCCCGGGCGACTGTATAAAGAAACTTTCCTTTGTTTTCCTAATTGGAATTGCATGCTTTACGACAAAGGTTCTATTGATGAATGAATGAGATGCACCAAAATCAAAAAGCATAACAGCAGGGTGATCGGCGACAGGAAACATACCCATCATCACTGGCTCCCCTTTCGGAATTTCTCCAGCTTGAATATAGAACACCCATCCTGTCTTCCGCTCATCTTTGCCCTTCTGAGCATTCTGATTGTGGCTCTTGTTCTGTGCTTGACCCTGTTGTTGATTAGCAGTGGCCTTCTGGTAATTTTTGATTAGCCTGCCTAGGATACGGACATTCCCTAGAGAATTGACCGGTCCTTCCACAATTGTAACATGGATAATTATGACCCTGGGACGTTGGAGCATTGCCACCAGGAGCATTGGTCTGCTGTGCACTCGGGTAAGTTATAGCAGGACGGACATTTGACTGTTGCCCGGCTTGGAACTGCGGTTGACGATAAGGAGGACGATAATGGTTGACTAGATGATAGACTATCTTTTGCCTCTTTTGATTTCCACCAAAAGATCCAGACGGCACACTCTTTTTTTTCTTGATCTCCTTATGCTGCCGATACTTTTCCTCAGAAGCAATTGCAATATTCACTGCCTCATGATAAGTAACATTGGCACATGCAGTCATCATTGTCTGTAATTTGGTATTCAATCCTCTCATGAACCATTTCTTTTTCTTGGCATCTGTATTGACATGTTCAGATGCATACTGTGGCGGGCGTGGCGGGCGGCCGGTGGGGTGGTGCGCCTTCGTTCGTGGCGCGACCGGCACATGCGGGAGCGCCGACGTGCATGGCGCGGCAGGCGCGACGATCGGCGTGCAGGCGCGGCGGTGGCAGGCGCTGCGGGCGGCGGCAGGCGTGGCGGCAGCGGCGCTGCGGGCACGGAGGGCAGGCAGGAGTGAGGGCGGGCGGCTCGTGGGCAGACACGAGGGAGGGCGGCTCGCGGGCGATATTTATCTAGTCCTGCCACGTCATGCGCCATGGCGCGTTAGTGCCGCGCCAAGATCGGTGGCGCGGCAGACCCTGACACGTCACCGGTCAGTGGCCCGGTCGTCGCTACGTCACCCCTCTCGCCGCGCCACCATGCATGGCGCGGCACACGGCACAGGCTTTTTGCCGCGCCATGGCAATAGGCGCGGCTAAAAATGTTAGTTTTGGAAAAAAAAATAAACAGTGTTAGATTTAAAATTAGTTTACAAAAAGTGTTAAAAATAAAAAAATCCTTATGGTAAGGCTGCATTTTAAGATAAACCATTTCTGCCATGACAAATTCTTAGATCTGTTCCTATCAGCAAAGTGCTTCACCATATCATGAGCTTGCCTTGGCATCGTCAGAGATGTTTGCAGGGAGTCTAAACTCATTGACTTGTGGAGGGTGGTACTGCCCGAAATGGTGTCATCTTGATAGTGGTATAGTAAATTATGTTGTACCAGCATTCAGCCATAGCCAGCCAGGGGAACCATTTCTTGTGTTCATGTAATGTCATGCAGTGCAAGTAATTCTCAAGGCACTAGTTAACTCTTTCTACTTTGCCACCAGACTGCGGATGGTGGGCTGAACCCATTTGCAGAGATACCTTCAAGGCAGAGAACAGATAAGTCCAAGGGGGCTGGTAAATGTTCTGTAATTATCAGTGAAAATTGCAGCTAGAAACCATGGACTTTGAAGATACTGTCGAACAAGGTAGCCACTATATGAGCTTGTAAATGGGATGAGCATGACCAAGAACAAGATTGAAGGATTGCTAATAATAACATCCTTGAGCTGATTGCTAATAATGATGTTCTGTGCTTGATCAGCAACTCCCATTCAATTAGTTATGGAGTAATCTCCAATATGTGTTAGTTAAAATGCGTAAGTTATATATGCATAATGGTGCTCCCAATTTGATAAATTAATTTATGCATACTAGTGCCCCCAATTTAATAAATGATATAAGCCTGTTATTAGTACTTGGTCCATTATTTTTGTGCTATGGAGGACTTGGACTTGCTGTTGCTGATCTTGTCATGCATGTGCTCTCTTGTTTATCTTCTCTATGCGATTTGTTTGTACATATTGCCAAGTTTGTCCCATTTTCTTATCAAGTTTAGTCAGTGATGAGAAGGGGAATATATGCATGCTTTCTGCGGAACTTATTGTATTGAAGGATGTATTTGACATTGAACTTTACTTGTACTGGTAACTGACTACTGGCATTGTTTTGAAAAAATGCTTGTATATTCTCAATAGCTGAACTCCGCCTATGGTGGGGCGCCTTTGGTGTCCCAGCATAGCAGGTCCCAAACCCTGGTAAAGGAGGAGGGTTGTGTTAGGCGTGGCGAGCCAATGTAAAAACTTAGCCACTTAAATGGAGATGAAACCCGAAAGAAAATCGTTGGGGCGTAACCCTCTTAGCGACGCGCCATATCGGAACCCGGGTATGGTGTTAAATGGGCAAGGGCCGGGTCGTCACCCCCGTGACGCGCTGTGTCATGATCTGGGCATGGTGTCAAGTAACCAAGGATCGGGTCGTCGCTTCCTTAGTGGCGCGCTACATCGGCGCCCGGGTGTAGTGAAAAATGAGCAAGGGTCTTCGCATCAGAGTCGACGGGTGCGAAGGGTAAGGAAGCTAGTCGAACCAACTAGGATCCATTTAGGTAGTTGGAATGTAGGGTCACTTACAGGTAAGTTAAGAGAATTAGTTGATACCGCGACTAGGAGGCGTGTAAATATATTATGCATTCAAGAGACTAAATGGAAGGGTCAGAAGGCGAAGGAGGTGGACAATACAGGTTTCAAGCTTTGGTATACAGGGACAGTCGCGAATAGAAATGGAGTAGGAGTTTTGATTGATAAGAGCCTCAAGAATGGTGTGGTGGGAGTGAGAAGGCAAGAAGATAGGATTATCTTAGTCAAGCTTGTCGTTGGTGATATGGTCTTGAACGTAATTAGTGCGTATGCCCCCCAAGTAGGCCTCGACGAGAGTGCTAAGAGATAGTTCTGGGAAGACTTAGATGGCCTGGTTAGAGCTATACCTAGTAGTGAGAAGCTTTTTATAGGAGGAGATCTTAATGGGCATGTAGGTACTACAAGCGCAGGTTTTGAGGCAGTTCATGGAGGTTTTGGGTATGATAGTAGGAATTAGGAGGGGGAGGAAGCTCTAGACTTCGCGGTAGCTTTTGACCTGATGATAGCCAACACTTTCTTTAGAAAGAGAGAATCTCATCTAGTGACCTTCAGTAGCGGACAACACTGTAGTCAGATTGACTTTGTCCTCGCAAGAAGAAAGGACAAACGAGCATGCTTGGATTGCAAGGTGATACCAGGGAGTGTGTTGTTTCTCAACATAAGCTTTTGGTGGCAGATTTTCGTTTTCAGATGCGTGCCCGTAGGGATAAACAAGCTAAGATTGAAAGAACAAAGTGGTGGAAACTGAAAGGGGAGACGTCAGAGGTATTTAGGGAAAGGGTTATCAAAGGGGGCTCTTGGAAGGAAGAAGACGACATAAACAATATGTGGGACAAGATGGCAACCAACATTCGGAAGGTAGCCTCAGAGGTGTGTGGAGTAACCAAAGGAAGGGGACGTGAGGCTAAAGATACTTGGTGGTGGAACGAGGAAGTCTAAAGGGCTATTAAGGAGAAGAAAGAATGCTATAGATGCTTATACCATGACAGGAGTGTGGACAACATAGAGAAGTATAAGGTGGCAAAGAAGACTGCAAAGCGAGCTGTAAGTGTGGCAAAGGGTAGAGCGTACGAGGATCTTTACCAACATTTGAGTACGAAGGAAGAAGAGAAGGATATTTATACGATGGCTAGGGTTCGTGAGAGAAAGACACGGGACTTCAACCAAGTTAAGTGCATTAAGGATGAAAGGGAGCATCTCTTGGTAAAGGAGGATGAGATCCGACATCGATGGCAAGAGTATTTTGACAAATTGTTCAATGGTGAGAATATGGACACAACCTTTCAGTTGGATGACTCTTTTGATGACACCAATAGGCGCTTTGTGCGGAGAATCCAAGAATCTGAGGTCAGAGAGGCGTTGAAAAGGATGAAAGGAGGTAAGGCGATGGGACCGGATGGTATCCCAATCGAGGTGTGGAGATGCCTCGGG
This sequence comes from Miscanthus floridulus, assembly GCF_019320115.1. Classification (NCBI taxonomy): domain Eukaryota; kingdom Viridiplantae; phylum Streptophyta; class Magnoliopsida; order Poales; family Poaceae; genus Miscanthus; species Miscanthus floridulus. Next base: position 106,828,842 of record NC_089595.1, read on the forward strand.
GACATAGCTGTAGTATGGTTAACCAAGCTGTTCAACCATATTTTCGATCGAACAAGATGCCTAATGAGTGGAGGAGAAGTATATTGGTACCGATCTACAAGAATAAAGGGGATATTCAAAGTTGTACAAATTACCGAGGAATTAAGTTGATGAGCCATACTATGAAGCTATGGCAGAGAGTTATCGAGCATCGCTTGAGAGCAATAACGCGGGTCTCTATGAACCAATTTGGTTTCATGCCCGGAAGGTCAACCATGGAAGCCATTTTCTTAATAAGACAAGTTATGGAGCGGTATAGGGAGAAGAAAAAGGACCTACACATGGTTTTTATTGACTTAGAGAAGGCTTATGATAAAATACCAAGGAATGTTATGTGGTGGGCGTTGGACAAACATAAAGTCCCAACGAAGTACGTTGGGCTCATTAAGGACATGTACAACAATGTTGTGACTAGAGTTCGAACAAGTGATGGAGACACGGATGACTTCCCGATTAGGATAGGACTACATCAAGGGTCAGCTTTGAGCCCTTATTTGTTTGCTTTAGTGATGGATGAGGTCACAAGGGACATACAAGGGGACATCCCTTGGTGTATGCTTTTCGCGGATGATGTAGTGCTAGTTGATGAAAGCCGGACAGGAGTGAATCAGAAACTGGAGTTATGGCGGGAGACTTTAGAGTCCAAATGTTTTAGACTTAGTAGAACTAAAACTAAGTATATGAGATGTGACTTCGGCACTACTACTCGGGAGGAGGAAGATGTTAGTTTGGAAGGTCAAGTAGTGCCTAGAAAGGATACCTTTCGATATTTAGGATCAATGCTACAGAGGGACGGGGATATTGATGAAGATGTTAGCCATAGAATCAAAGCAGGGTGGATGAAGTGGCGGCAAGCGTCTGGTGTCCTATGTGACAAAAGGGTACCACAGAAACTAAAATGCAAGTTTTATAGGACGGCGATTAGACCTGCTATGTTGTATGGTGCAGAATGTTGGCCTACGAAAAGACGACATATTCAACAGCTAAGTGTCGCGGAAATGCGTATGTTGCGTTGGATTTGCGGTCATACAAGAAGGGATCGAGTTCGGAACGATGATATACGTGAGAGATTAGGGGTAGCGCCAATTGAAGAAAAGCTTGTCCAACACCGGTTGAGATGGTTTGGACATGTGCAACGGAGACCTCCAGATGCACCGGTGCGTAGTGGAATCCTAAGTCAGGATAGTAACGTGAAGAGAGGCAGAGGAAGACCGAAGTTGACTTAGGTAGAGGCAATAAAAGGAGACTTGAAAGGATGGAATATACCCAAAGACTTAGCCTTAGATAGGAGTGCTTGGAAGACAGCTATTCACGTGCCTGAACCTTGATTGCTTCTGTTGGATTTTAACTCTAGTCTACCCCAACTTGTTTGGGACTTAAAGGCTTTGTTGTTGTTGTTGTTGTTGATATTCTCAATAGCTGGAGTGCTGGACTCTTCAGCTTAGCGATACCAAACAAGTTTGAATTATGAGTTTACAGCAGCCTAATAAATCAAATAATTGATAAGACTACTTTATATCCTGTTCAGTTTCCAACTTCTCATTCAGTCACTAAAGTTCACAATGAACTACCTGTACATTGGGTGTAAAATACTATTGCACTTTATATGTTCAAGAATGGTTTTCTACCAGTCCAGACGAACAAAAAAAGTTGTTCTAAGAAAACATCAATCTTGGACAGTGAACATTGCATCCTTATTTTTAGATTACATGATCTTTTGTACTCGCTTTCATCTCTTTTAAAGCGCAGTTCAGTTGCGTCATCTTGAATGGTGCAGAGGATGCAAGGATAGAATAATCTTGTCTAGGAAGCGTGCAATCGTACGGGCATGTTAAACGCAAGAATAATGTGTTGTCCATCTCAAGCTATTGGTTTCGGAATGCAGATGTCACTTTTCTGAATGAGGATAAAAACTCGAAAAGAGGCTGTTTTTTCCAAGTTCTAATAGAAATTATATGATACTGTGATTCGAGAGAGAGTGAGTTTGGATGCAAATGTCCTCTCATTTAATCTAGAAGAACCCTATAGATCTAGCACTTATAGCTATGTTTGGATCTTCAGAAAGTCTTTCTAGCTATCCACGTACACAATTGTTCGACATTATTTTTCCTTTTTAGGCCTTATTTAAATGTATGTGTATCCACTTTAATCCACATGTATAGGAGTGGATTGGAATAGAACTTAGTTTAATTTCACTCAAATCCACTTCAATACATATGGATTGAGATTAATACATGCGTATCCAAACAATGTCTTACTGCTGATAGCCTCTTAGGGTTATTTGTTTGTATTTTCTTTTATATTAATAAAAACTGGTTCGATAAAAAAAATATATTTAGTACTGTTTATACAGTGTCGGGACTGTTCATTTGATCACCGTGTACCGTTGTTCGACTAGCAGGTAACCCCGCGCGAATATACGCACCGTGTTCAACAGATGTGAATATTTCGGCCGGAACAATATTTTTCTCTCACAATAATTTAGTCAGAACATTATTTTTCAGTCAGTTTCAAGTTCGGACCAGCGAACGAGTGACATATTGGGGGAATAGGAGTACGAAAGTAAGAAGCTTTGGTGCCTCGATGGACAGCTGCTGATGGTAGGGACATGCTGATCTTGCATATGTAACAAAAAATAAAGAAATCTAGGATCCGGCCGCTTAAAGCAATTGATACCTGTGTACGGATCTAAAAGGAGTTTTAAAACTTGATAGTAAAAGTAAAAGACACTAACAAATGCAGCATTTTACTGGGAGAAGTTTTTGTCGAGGGTGGATAGGGGGCTTATTGCCTGATGACAACAAAGTGTTGCAGTAGCATGGGTTAAGGAGCAAACAGAAATATGATTATATAGAGGGCAATGAACCTAAACCTATGTATGCCTTAGTATGAGAAAGGCATCTACTACAGATTAGATGTTACTAGCTTTCATTAGGCAACAATAATGTTATTAGCACTATGAATGACAAATGGCAATGGCAAGGAAGTACTAAAACTATATACCGTAAATATTTATAGTTTTGCCATACGTTGTGATCAGATGTGGCCTATCACTTAATGACACATGGTTTATACTAGTTCATGCAATGTGCCCAACGTCCAGTTTGAATCGGTCATTGACTTTATTCCTGAGCTCAGGTGCTCGAAGTTTGCTATGGGGTTACAAACGGAAGGGAGAAAGACGGAGGGTGCAAGAGGTCCGGTCGGACTCTGGCCTGAAGGGCCGAGAGTGACGGGAGCTCCGCTGTGCGCTAAGTGTTCGAACGTCTGTCGTTCGTTGGGATCCTTGGTCGTTCGGATCGTGTGTGTTGTCTGAGTTGTGAACTGATGGATCTCCGGTTGGGAGAGGGTGCATCCCTTTTATAGATGAAGGGGACGGCCTTTTACAAGAGGGGGAGAGAGAGTGAGAGTACGTATGCTTCTAAGTCTTGTTGCCCATGCCGTCGGGTACAAGATGATGGTAGGCGCCCATAACACTGTTTGTGTCAGACGCATGTGGGAGGTTTTACCGTATTCACCATGTATGGTAAATGACAGCGCCCACAACACTGTCGATGCCCAGAGGCATAGGGGGAGGGGTTACCATGTTTGTCATGGTATGGGAGTTGTGGGCGCCCACGATTCTGTAGGGCAAATATCGGCGCCCACAACACTGCTTGGGTCCTGACATGCCTAGAAGGTTGCAGGGCACCCTTCTGATATGTCCTGTTGGTACTGCAGGTGTACAGGGTGCGGTCCTCGGTATTGCGGTTGACTTAAGTGTCTTATTTTACTTGCTCTGCCTGTTTCCTGGTCCTTACCGAGCGGGCATCCTCGGTCGGTTGGTCCCAGTCGGCTCTGACTACGTTAGTCGGAGAAGAGCTGTAAGCAGAGGTTCGTTGCATCCCCGGTCGGAGACGCGGGTCAGAGTCGGAAGCGTTATTGGCCAGGCCTTCCGGTCAGAGAGGTAGGCCGGAGTCGGTGAACGAATGTTGTTCCTCCTCGGCCAGGCCTTTTGGTCGGAGAGGCGGGCCAGAATCAGAAGCGAAGCCTTCTGGTCAGAGAGGCAGGCCAGAGTAGGAAGCGGGCACCATTCCTCCTTGGCTAGGCCTTTCGGTCGAAGATGGGATCGCCCTTCTGGCATGTCGTTAGGTTTTTGGGTCGGCCCAGGAGTTTCACATTGTTCGCAATGTCGTTTGTTGGGCCGAGCTTTTGCTGGGAAGCAGGTCCATGAGGGACCCTAGGTTTATGAACCCGACAGGAGCCCCCGAGCCCCTAGGCGATTCAGGTAGAATCGTTTGGGGGATTTTTCCATGCTGCCAGCGAGGGAATTTTTGTTTTGTCTATGGGTGCACCCGAGCGCATCCGCGGGTGTAGCCCTCGGGCGATTCAGGTAGAATCATCTAGGGGATTTTTCTGTGTTGCTAGCGGGAGAATTTTTGTTTTGTCTGCGGGTGCGTGCGAGCGCACCCACGGGTGTAGCCCCCGAGCCCTTGGAT